>NW_007732652.1:88719-91726 GCF_000696425.1 Galeopterus variegatus
GATGAAGTAGGGAAACGTTGATCTTTGCCTCAGGACTCTATAGGATAAAAATAGTATTAATTAAGGGGAAAAAACCTGTGATAATGTCTATTTTAAGGGATATTCTAAAAAGTATTAAGTTCATTAAGTGTAAAATAACAGCATAACTCTGCTCTATTTAGAGTTAGCAAATTTATTGTTTGCCAGGAGATTTATTTTATAGATATGAATACCTAAAATAAAGATTCTAGTCTACTTAACAATGAAAAAATGAGGAAATTTTACATAATAAATTGTTGTAATAAGGTGTAAGCACGTATTTTCTTTTTGTTTAGCAAGTTTTAGGATTAGTATGATTCATACATAATTGTTAAGGTTGCTCTTTTATTTGTACTTTTGTAATTTAAGAATTTCTTTTGAAAGTTACTGTTGGTTACATTACAGATAATGTAATGTTTATTCAAACAAAGGTTACTGCTACTTTATTCAAGAGTGCCTTTTCTCAAATTAAGTATCCACATATTTTTACCAAATTAATATCATGGCTTAGTATTACCCGACTACTTCCAAGAACAAGTAGATTGCATTTACAATTCCTATTAAGATGCTCATTTTGAAGTTAGGAAATTATATTTACAAATCTCAGTATATTAGGTTACATAGAAATTGTTCTAAGATAAATTAGGTTGTTTCTAAAGAAATTACTCCATGTTAATACAATGAGTTCAACCTTCAAAAAAATATGTATCACTACATGGAATTATAGTTAAATGTGTATAATTACAGATAAATTAAAGTCTATACATCTTTAGCTTTTTTTCTTTTTGCTTTTTACATAAATTAGTTTACAATAAAAGTCCCTGAATGAGATTACTTTAAATTAGTAAATTTGTTCACCTGCTCTATTTAAAAGATCATCATCAACATCTCCACCAACATTAACATACATCCATTTTTCTCTGCATAGTATTTCATATTTTAGAGTGCTGGCACTCATTATTTCATCATAATGTTCATGTCACAAATGAGAAAACAGGCACTGATAGAGCTGGAGTAAGTCCCCCAAAATCACACAGCTAGTCAGTTACAGGTCGGGATCTCAAATCTGCCTCTTGAGTACTCCTGTCTGAAGCAGGGCATTTTATTTGTTTTTTCTAGTCTTAACATGTTAAAGTTCTCCAGTTTCTTAGACGAAAGGGTGAAGAAGATCATGTTAACTGGAGAACTAGTGGCAAGAAAAGTTATGAACTAAACCTCCCAGAATAATATATATCCTGCCACACATTTTTGTATAATATTGAAAGACATATGTTTTCTTGATCTTTGTAAGCCCTAACTAATGCAATTGTTTTTATTACTTCCCAGTGGCAAAAATTGCCTATTTACAAGGTATAGATACACTTAACAGTGAAGTGCAAAAGTGAATGAGAAAGAGCTTAGAAAGATGCATTTGATCTATTTAAAAAAAAATTTAGTGGCTGCTTTGAGTAAAATATTCATATATTGTATTTAGATAGAGTTTATTTTATTTATTTATTTTTAGGTAGAGTTATATTTACATTTTGAACATTAAACTAATCCGAAAAACGTGTCATACTTCTACTTCCATCCCTCTAGTTCTGGCAGATATTGCTATCAATTATAGTTTTNACACTTAACAGTGAAGTGCAAAAGTGAATGAGAAAGAGCTTAGAAAGATGCATTTGATCTATTTAAAAAAAATTTTAGTGGCTGCTTTGAGTAAAATATTCATATATTGTATTTAGATAGAGTTTATTTTATTTATTTATTTTTAGGTAGAGTTTATATTTACATTTTGAACATTAAACTAATCCGAAAAATGTGTCATACTTCTACTTCCATCCCTCTAGTTCTGGCAGATATTGCTATCAATTATAGTTTTCTTTCCTGTTGAATTCATTCATTGGCTTGGGCAGTTCCAGTTCAGATCTTCAAGAAGTCAATTTCTACTAATCATTTGGTATGGACAAGTGAAATTAAACATGTTTGCCATTCCTTTTATTAAGCCTCAGACATTCTGCATGTAACTGGCCAAAAAAAAAACAAACAAACAAACAAACCATAGTTTCTAGATGATGTAAGTGTATGAATAAGACATTCAACAATTTCCTGCTGTCTTGTGCTCATCAGTGGGCTGGGAACTTGCCATACATTGGTTCCTTTAATCCATTTAATCCTAAAAAGGGTTTCAAATTTTGCAAACAGGGAAATCAAGACTCAGAAATTGGACATTTTATCCCTTAGAGCATAGCAGTAAATGTTAGAGATGCATTCAAATTTTCAGGTTGTGGTAAGGGGTCACAAAAACATATCCACTGCACAGTCTCTGCCTCAAATAATTAAATTGATATCTCCTTACAAATAATTTAAATTATGCATATATTAAATCTAATTAAATAAAATTTGAAAAACAGCATCCATCATGTGCCAGACTGTAAATTCATTTTTTCTCATTTATTCTTGTTTTATTTTTCCATAGGCTTCGAGAAACAACATCTTTTATATTATTATGTTGAATGCTTTCGTTATGTTTTCTTTTGTATTTTAAATAGCATTTTTTGAAAATGGCTTTTGAGACTTTGTAATTGGGTATCATAAAGGGCTGCTAACTTTAAGGATTAGCAGAATAGATCTAAATTAATTAAAATGGGATGAACTATCTCTTTCAAAGTAGCTTAAAAACTTTTGATTCTTACAATACTGTCGGATGAATAAGAAGAACTAATAAAAATTCAGAAAAGTTTATGACCATAAGTATGCTGCTCTTAATTTATATTTTGCATCTAACCTTTGTTGCATGCTCTACACTTTCATGAAGACTGCAATAATGTGATCAGAGTTTTGCAATATTGACAAGAGGCAGTGTGAAAGTCATGAATATAAAAAGACTGCTTTGGGACAAAGTTAAAGAGAAATTGATGGTTTTAATAATGTCAGAGACAAAAGGCATTGGGCAAGTTCAGTAGCATTTAAAATATTTATTAAACCCAGCCTGTAATTTTTCAAA
>NW_007732652.1:91736-103913 GCF_000696425.1 Galeopterus variegatus
CTGCTGGTTAAACTCTATTGTGTTTTTTATTTCATTGAATGAATTCTTCAACTCAGCAAGCACTGCTATATTTTTTTTTCAGGACATTGATTTCCTTCTACACTTCTTCTTTCACGTCCTGTATACTTTTCCTCGTTTCATCATGTTGTCTAGCTGAGTTTTCCTGAATCTCATTTAGTTTCCTTAGAATTATCACTTGAAATTCCTTGTCAGACATTTCATGGCCTTCTTATTCTATAGGATCTAGAGCTTGAGAGTCATTACCCTTTGGTGGTGTACTTTCTTGATTTTTTATATTTCTGGTATCTTTCCTTTGATGTTTAGTCATTGTGGCAGGGTGATCACAGTCCACTGTTTCGACACTAGTGTCTGGCTAGGCTGCTGCTGAGTCTGCCAATTTGGCATGGCTGCCTCAGTGTCTACTCGGTTGCCCATTGGCACCTCAGGTCTTGGGCTTCTCCAGGGTGGCACTTGTCTGGTCGGCACATACTTTGCCGGGCTGGGGATGGAGTCCAGCAGCGGTGAGGCCCACCTGCTCAGTGGCGTGCTGACACTGCGGGTTCTACTCTTTTGATTTTTAATTTTTTTTTTTTATTATTGGAATCCATTTCCATTTCTAAATTTCTATAATGTTTTAAAAAGTGTCTTATGTATTGTTTGAGCAATTGATCATCCATATACAGTATCTGATTATTTACACTTTATGTTCTAAGGACTGTTAGATAAACTACATAAAATTTTATTGTATGTGTTTAATTTACTTACATGGTGATATTTAAGTTAATTGAGCAATTGAAAGAAGTAGTTCAGGGCCGGCTGTGTAGCTCAGTTGGTTAGAGCATGGTGCTGCTAACACTAAGGTCCAGGTTTGATTCCTGTAATAATCAGGACCAGATGAAACAATTTAGACTAGAAATGCATTTTGCTCAGTTCTCTATTTGGCTAATTTCAAAATCTGAACTCAGCATTCGCTGGTTATGTTAATATAGAAAACAGAAAGGAAGAAATGGTGAGAAAAAGTCACCAGCCCAATGTACTGCACTCAAAATTTGCTCAGTGAATATCTCCATATTGTTGTCTTAAAATTCAAAAATAGACAAATCGAATTTAATACTGATATTTTTGTTAATGAGTAAAATTCAGATATTTACATCCTTTTATATCCCCTTCCATTTTTAAGTAATAGAAACATATAATTAAATTTTGCAGAATAAATTTTAATATGTAATCTCAGCTATTTAACATGTTTATACACACATATATATATGTGTATATATAACATATATATACACATATATTAAATAATATGTTATATTATTTAATATTGATATTTTTTGACTTTTTGATAATATATTTTATAACCAGTTTTTAACTACTTCAGTTGAAGGCAATTCCTGAGTTATTTTAGTGAGACATTAAATATCATTAGGAAATACTCAGTGTATAGAAACTTACCTTTAAATACCACCTTTTGCATAAAATATTAGTAGACTTTTCAGAGATTTTCATAATAATCCACACAAATTCAATTCTCAATCCAATATGAAACCCTTTGGTGTGTTCTTCATCAGTTTCTTTTTTTCATGCATTGACAATGGAAAGGAAAAGACAAATTCATTGAGCGCACTTCCTAACTAAAAATGACTGTAACAAATGGTTTGAAATGTTCTCTGGAGGATTATTGACTTTTTAATTCAGGCTGCCGTCAATGCTCATTTATATTTCATAATACGTATCCTGGGAAAAATAACCTTTTAAATGTGTAACTCGTCACTGAGGTTTAATAGTTGTTATGCCAGTCACTTATCCTTCAATTCTGTGTGAGTAGAGATACTTTTCAGACCATAAATTAACACCAATAAATTAAATGAGACATATATAACAGTATTATTTTTTCCAATACATTTATTACTATTTGAGTATTAAAGGTTCACGTGACAAAAATTATTGTTCACCGATTTTCTTTCTGTCCATTCATAAGTATGTCAATAAAGTAGAAGTAGTTAGGGATGCAAAGGGAAATTGAACATTTTATTTGAAAAGTTTTATTTTGGGGAGTATAAGTGGCAATATAGATGGCCCATACAGTGTTCATATTTTCTAAGTATAAATAATGTAGAATCAATGGTTATTATTGAGTTGACTGATGTGCTTCCTTTCAAACTAATTCTCAAATATATTTAGGTTATCTCAATTTTTTGCTATTCCAATGAATGTTGCAAGAAACATTGATCCTTACTTTGGCCATAAATCCTGTGGCAAGATATGCTTTCTTTTATTAAATATTTACTGAGACTCTTTATCTATTCTGGTTCCCTATAAGTCTCTTTTTAAAGCTTATCTCCCAAGTCCTTAGTTGTAAAAGATTGGAGTTTACGTCTGAGTATTTTAAAGAGTATTTTTTACTCCAAATCTTACAGTGGTGCAGGTTCGCCATAAATATGTTAACATATCTCTTTAAAAAGTTATTTGTTGTAACTTCAAATAAAATAAAATGCTACAAAAACTACTCAGTTCTAGTTATACCAGGAGAGTCTAAACTTGTGATTTATGTCACCTGCTAAGCAGGCACAGAAACACTACGAGAATAATTTTTGAAAGTGCATTTGATATTTCAAAACAACCATTTAAGTAGTCATCAAGGGAAAAACAAACAAACAAAACCAGAACTTGGTTTCACTCCCAACATCCAAAGGTGTATCAGATTTCCTCTGGCTCTGAGAGCTTTCAAAGTATATTATTTTTCTGCTCCTAAGAATTTTAAAGGCAATACAGAAAGTATAGTCCCAGCTGTGGATTCAAAGGATTATAGCGCCTTCCTGAGGAAGCTCTCCCCTCCTTTTGTTTTGTCTCTGCGTTATATTTGATATGAGCCTAGTTTATAATGATATATAGAGTGTTCTTGCAATACCTAGCATTAGTAGATACTTTATATATATATATAATGAATGTAGGATTTTTTTCACAGCATTTTGGGGGTGAAATTGAGTAATAGACCTGGTACATTTGCATTTGACAAACATCTAACTACCTATAACACAACTCAAGTTCAAGTCTACTAATTGAAATAATATAAAATGCTCAACATCATGCCTCTGCTCTAAACCCCTCTCCCACAACCACATTCACTAGTCCGCTTGTCACACTCCTAAAAATACTTCAAACCCAGCTCAGTTTCCCTTAAGCATTCTGTGTTGATAACTCCTTTCTTTCTGTAATCACAACACTTTTATCAACTCTATTGTAGAACAAAGTGTTATGTTAAAATTATTGTTCCTATAAGTATGTTTCCATTATTCAACAGCACATACTTTGGGAGTATGAGCCATGTCTTGTCCATCTGTATCAGCCTACCATTCTGCAGTTTAGAACAGGTTTAGTTAACCAATATATGACTATTTAATAAAATGAATAAAAGTGAGTATTTAGGTAAGTGGCACAATATTTAGATGGTTTCTACAAAGATTGGTTTAACTGATCCTGAGGAATGAGGATACAAATGATTAAAGAACTTCTGATCGCTAACGTCAATGTAGTGATAACTAGAGGTAATAATTACTAAAGGGACCGTGAACAAGGTTTGTTCCGCCATTGATTCAGGTCTCATTTCATGTATATCAATAGCATTTTTTCAATAATATTTTGAAATTTTTTGCACAGCTTGAGCACTGCACACACACACACACACACACACAGATGTTTTCCGTGTTTGCTCTTTTATTAAATGGAATTGCTTAAAATATTTTAAATGTTTGTTACAAATATACAAACTTGCATTATGCAAACTTAGCAAATTCACTTATTCTCACAATTCATCTATGTAATCTTTTATTTTTTTATATTTTAATTTGCTCAATCATGCCATCTACAAATGCTTAAAAAATTCTTTATCATAATAAAGAAAATATCCTTTCTCTTTTGTTTTGCTAAAGGTAAATTACTTTTCTGCAACCATTGAGAAGATCATACAATTTTCTACTTTAGATTGTTTATGTGGTAAATAATATTGAGTGATTCTTGAATGTCTAATTATAATAAACCCATTATGTCATGGTTTATTTCCATTTGAATGTTGTGATGGATTTGGTTTAATAATATTTTGTTTAGAAGTTTTTCACCTGTTTTTATGAGTGAAATTCACCAATAATTATTCTTTCTTATAACGCCCTTGTCAGATGGTGTTATTAAGTTTATCCTGGCCTCATGAAACAAGTTGGGAATTGTATTGTTTATCTATGCTGCATAACAAATTCCCTGAAATCTCAGGGTCTTGAAACAACATTTGTTTTCTTATGAAGGTTCTCTCTGTCATGGGAGAACCTTCCCATGGGAGAACCCATCCCTTGACATATAAGCACCTCTATAAGGCATATTGAGTATCTGTTGTTATGACAAGGCAGTTCACTTCTCCAGGAGCAAGAGAGAAAGGAGGATATTGCAGTACTTTTTATGACTTAATGTTAGGTATCTTTCACCATCGCTTTGCCATATTCTGTTCATTAACAATGAGTCACTAAATTCAGCCCACATTTAAGGTGAGGAAATTAGTCCTCACCTTTTTTTTTTTCTTTCTTTCTTTCTTTCTTTTCTTTTTTTTTTTTTTTTTTTTTGTGTGTGTGTGACTGGTAAGGGGATCGGAACTGTTGGCTTTGTGTCGTCCGCACCACGCTCAGCCAGTGAACGCACCGGCCATCCCTATATAGGATCCAAACCTGTGGCCTCAGCGCTCCCAGTGCCGCACTCTCCCGAGTGAGCCAAGGGTTCGGCCCAGTCCTCACCTTTTGAAGATAGGAGTGTCAAAGAATTGGTAGAGATATTTTAACACTTACAAATAAATGTCCCCTACCACTTTTCTATTCTTTGGAAGAGTTTGTGTAAGACTGCTATTATTTCTTCTTTAATTTTGGAAAATTTTATAGTTTTCTTTCATTAAAAGTTTTTTTTTCCATTGGTTATGAATATTCATGGGGTACAAAGCTGATTGTCACCACTCATGCCCAAGATGTGATGGCCAGATCCATACTGGCAGCATGCCCTTTACCACAAATTGCAATTATACCTCATGTCCCCAACCTAATTATCCCAACCTCCCTCCCCATCCCCCTTTCCCCCACTCCACTTTGTATCACTATGTATGCTCTCACCCTCTGCAAATCCAGCACACCTCTGTGGTCTTTCTTTCCTTCCTTCTTTCTCTCTTAGCTCCCATTTATGAGTGAGTACATGCAGTATCTATCCCTGTGTGCTTTGCTTATTTCACTTAATATAAGTTTCTCCAGGCTCATCCATGTTGTTACAGATTGGAGAATTTCATTCTTTTTTATGGCAGAGTAGTATTCCATGGTGTATATATAACACATTTTCCTTATCCAGTCGTCCACTGATGGACATTTAGGTTGGTTCTGTATCTTGGCTATTGTAAACAGAACTGCAATGAACATGGGAGTGCAGAAATCCCTTTGACATGATGATTTCCATTCCTTTGGGTATATACCTAGAAGTGGGATTGGTGGATTGTGTGGAAGATCTATCTGTAGTTGTTTAATAATTGATTAAATATCTTTAAACTTGTAGATATTACATTACTTTTTGTGTGGGGTCTTGTAGAAGCTCATGTTTCTAGAAATCTGTTCATTTTATGTTATGTATTGACATGAAGTTTTTTATAATTTATTGACTTTAGTTTTCACCATTTCTGTAACATTACATTACTTTTTGTGTGGGGTCTTGTAGAAGCTCATGTTTCTAGAAATCTGTTCATTTTGTGTTATGTATTGACATGAAGTTTTTTATAATTTATTGACTTTAGTTTTCACCATTTCTGTAAGAATCTAGCTCTTAGTCTGACTTTCTTGGTGTGCCATTTGGCTTTCTGGGTTTTCTTTTTTTCTTTGGTGTACTACAGTTTTATTATAATGTGAATATGTGACCTTCAAAAATAGTTTACCTTTGTGGTTAGGATTTTTGGAAACACTGGTTTGATGTCTTACACAGTTCTAAGACCATCACAGCAGATACCTCTTCAAATATTGCTCCCTTCTTTGACTCCAATTAAATATACATAAGGAATTCTTAGTCTTTCATGTATTCACTACTCTCTTGTATGTATTTTCAGTATTTTTATACCTCTTGTTTATTTATGGGTATTATTTTTTTCTGACAACTTCCTAGTAGCTATTTTTTTCTTCAGCCATGTCTAACACAGAGTTAAATACAAAGACTGAGTTCATAATTTTTGTTATTATTTTTTTAATTCTAGCATTTGTAGTTGATTTCTTTTAGCTTCAAAACACTGTTTAATAGCTTCCCAACTTTGTTGATACTTTTGTGTTCAACTATTAATTCCTTAAACATAGAAAGTATAGATGAGTATCTGATAACTCCAATTCCAAGAATTCTGAAGATTTTTTTCAGTTGACTGTTGTTTTTATTGGTTTGAGTTTGTATTTTCTTGAGGACAAGCCTTGAGATATTTTATTGTATGCTGCAAAATTTATTCAATAAACCATTTTAAAAACTATTTAAAATATAAAGGTAATAGATTCATTGAAAGAGGAATTCTATCTACTTCTGCCAGGCATTTTGGGTATCATAAGTTCAGTAATGAGTCTTTGGACATTTTGTGGTCACTTCAGAGTGAAGCATCCAATGTCCTAGTCCAGAGCAAGCGTCACTATGCTAGGATCCCAGCCAAAATTACTGTGGAAAGAAAACAGTAAACACATTACCTTCAGGTTGCCTATCAGATCAACCAATTCCCAGATATGGGCATGTGTTTGTAAACCATAAATAGTAAAAAATTCAGGCCACTGAAAAGTTTTGGAACTTGGCAGTGCTAAAGAGATAAACCAGTGTTTCTGATTCAGTGCAGCAGCAGGGCCAAGACCTTAAAGCAACACATATCAAATTAATTAATGGTTAAAAAAAAATACCTCTCAAAATTTCTTTCTTTTTTTTATTGATTACGCATATTCAGGGTGCACAAAGCTGACATCACCACCTGTGTCCAAGATGTATGATCAGAACAATACTATCAGTATGCCCATCAACAGAAATTGCCATTATTCCCCAAATTTCCAAATATTTTTTAAATTATACATGTGCATGCATGTGCATGGGCACACACACACACACCTACCTGTGTGTGTATAAAGAGAGAGGGAGGCTTTTAATTGGTAATCAGCTGTGATTTTCAGAGTCTTCACCTGGTTTGGGAAATACTCTCAGGGCAAAAACAGCTGTAGCTTTGTTCCAGGAGCTTTAATGTTCCTTCCCTTGCACTCATTCTGCCACTCCTCATTACACTCCTAGGTTAGTTATGCTTCCTAAAAAATGCTTTCTGTAAACTTGTCCAGGATTTTAAATTCTATTCAGGAAGGTAATTGATCAGAATCAATCAGATCACTTTTCCATCATTACTGGAATTAGAAAGTTCTTAACGGATCCTGATCTCAATTTGTCAATTTTCTCTTCAGTTATGTCTAATAACTATGTTTAAATGAACTTATTTTTAATGTCAATACTTTTATGTGTATATAATTGAGAATACGTTTGAGATTTTTTTCTTGTTATTACTAATTAATTCAGTAAGTGCTGTTTTATAAAGAAAATGATTTTACCTAATTAAAATGTAATTATCAAATCAGAAAATGTAACAGAATTAACACAATGTATTAATAGAATTCCATTATCTAATCCACACTCCATATTCATATTTTGTCAATTTTCCCATTATGCTTTATAGCTTATTTTTCCAGGTCCAGGATCCAATCTGGATTTACACATTGTATTTAGTCATCATGACTCCTTAGTCTCTTTTAATCTAGAATCTTCTGACTTTGTCTTTCTTTCCTTTTTTTCTTATTAGATAAAATTTACATACCACTTAATCATTTAAAAATGTACCATTAGTGGCTTATCGTACATTTGCAGTTCTATAGAGACATTACCACTACCTAACCCAGGACATTTTCATCACCTCAAAAATAGAGTTCATACTCATTAAGCAGGCCTTCCCCATTTCTTCCTTCACTCCGTCTCTACCAACCACTGATCTGCTTTCTGCCTTGATAGATTTGCCCATTCTGAGCATTACCTAGGAATAGACTCATAAAATATGTGACGTTTTGTGTCGCATACACACACCTAATGCCTTCAGTTGTACTACGTATGAGTGCTTCTTTTCTTTTTGTTTCTATTTGTGGGAGAGAAGCTTTTTTTTTTCTGTCCCATTATATATTCATTTATTTTTTTATATAACTGAACTCATACAGTTTTATTTAATTCCTTATACTCGTTTATAATTGCTAGTTATTTTAATTCTCAAATTGTCCCATATTTGAACTGGTTTCTGTGTCCTTTTGGGATGTTTCTATTGCTCTTTGAAGACTTCTTTTATGTCTGAAACAAGATACTCCCAGCTCATCTTGTGATTTCTCTGAAACAGTCCCAAAGTAGCCTTTACTTAAGTAACACTGGTACATTTTAGGAGATAACTGTATTTGAAAACTATGATATCTAGAAATATATAACATCTTTGAAAGATGTAATTTATGATTTCTTGTATTGCAATTTTTGTTTGCTTTTTTTTTTTTTGGAAAATCAAATGGTAAATATAGATGAATAATTCACTTTCTTGTCCATTTCTTTTTTCAGTTCCTCCAGTCATCCGGGTGTATCCAGAGAGTCAGGCTAGAGAACCTGGGGTGACTGCCAGTCTTAGGTGCCATGCAGAGGGCATACCAAGCCCTCAGCTTGGCTGGCTGAAGAATGGAAATGATATCACTCCAAAGCTGTCCAAACAACTCACGCTCCAAGGTGCCTTGTACTTGCATTTTTTCCCATTTGTAAGGGTAATGTAGAAATTTTTTCCTAAAATTTGCATTTTACATTATTTGGAAAAAAAGAGAAAATGAGTCTTGGTGGCAACAGAATGTCATGAATATGAAAAAAATATGGTTATATCTAAGAGATTAAAATACAGTCCTTTACTATTTTTAATGTTTTAAATAATAGTCATGTCATAATGATTGATTATGTCATTATTTTGGTGATAGGTAAAACATTAAATTATGTCTCTTCTAGACACTTGTTCTGTGAATTATAGAAGATATACTGAACATAATAATTGGATCTCTTCATGGAATTATGTTTCTAAAGTTATGTTTTAAATGTTTAAGTAATAAATTCAAATAAGTATCACAGAGAGTTTCAATAATACAGAGAGTTTCAGGGAACATTTTCCATCATATTTTGTAAACGAAGAAAGAGAAATATCAAAAAGTTAATAAATATGTTTCACATTTACAGTGTATTAAAAATAAGTTATTGCACTCTAATATATAAAATAATCTACATATTCTAATATTCTAAGGTGTAGATATAACTAATCAATTATTATATAGATTAATGTTGATAATCACAAATATTTGGGCAATAACAAAACAATGCCAGACAATTTTTGTATGGCCAAACAATTTGAATAGTGTGAAAGCAGTTTCATATAATATGTTAATTATCTTAGCAGTAAAAAAAAAATGCACAAATCTTGTTTACATTGTTAGGAATAGCATACAAGTAATTTTATTGCAGTATCTGTTGCATGAGCATTATATTTTTTATTCTGTGCCTTTAAATTTCTTCAATTTATGCTGCTATAAATGAATATATTTTCATTTTTTATTTCTATAAGCATAGATTCCTATTATTCCACTTTTAATGAGTATGTTGAAACACCATGCATTCTTAAATATAGCTTTGTAGAACTTATACTTACTTATTTTTGTAAGTCAATAGTGACATGTTTGTGAAAGTATTCTTGAACTTCAAAAACTCGAATCCTAAAAATCACTATATTAATGTCAGTAGGCCTGAGAAATTTACACACTTACATCTAATAACTACAACGTGATGTCAATAATCTAAGAGAAGATTGATCTGATTAACAGAAATTAAATGAAGAAAAGACTGAATAGCTTCTGAGTTTTCATTTCTTGCCCATTTAATAGCAGTAAACCATATTATACAAGCATATTAATTTGCTTACAGGAGTATACACGGAGACCAATTTGGGGAGTTGTTATACTTAAGACTCTACATTGAAAGAGTGTGGCCCTTTGCAAAATAGTTAACGGTAATTTTAAGTACAAGAGAGAATAGGTAAACTTTTGAGGGAATGTGACAAAACAATAAAAGGAGAGTAGAAAGGACAACCTCAGAGATAAATCTGAGCATATAGGAGTACAAAATTCAACGTGGCTTTGTATATGATTAAGTATTCCCAGATACTATAGTTATTTTAATTATCCATTCACTCATCAGATGCTTCATTAGTATTTGTTTGTGAGGTCCAAGTTGAGGCACTAACTGGATAATTATGTCAAGGGATGGAATAATAGGTGAATGATAAATGAAATCCTGAAAAATACAAATATTTTATTAACAGGAAATGAAGATAAAAGGTGACTAGAAATCAGCACAGAAACAGGAGACCAGGTGATACGACAGAGGAAAACAAAAGAAAGTTAAAAATGGGGAAAGAGTTCAACAATGTCAGATATGTAGCAAAGTCAAAGAAGGTCACTGAAATGTGTTCATAGGTGAGGTGAACAGCTTGTCCTTGCAACATTTAGAAAAAAGAAGTAGCACTCAGTTTTCAGTGTGTTTAGAAATGAAAAAGAGACAAAAAGAATAAAAATCTCTATGCAGATTTTGAAAGGAAGAAAAATAGAAGATAGTAGCTGCTGGTTGAAGGATTAGGTCTAATGAAGACATTTCTTTCTTTTTGGACAATTTATCAGTCTGAGGAAAGTTTGCAACATTTAGAAAAAAGAAGTAGCACTCAGTTTTCAGTGTGTTTAGAAATGAAAAAGAGACAAAAAGAATAAAAATCTCTACGCAGATTTTGAAAGGAAGAAAAATAGAAGATAGTAGCTGCTGGTTGGAAGGATTAGGTCTAATGAAGACATTTCTTTCTTTTTGGACAATTTATCAGTCTGAGGAAAGTGTCAGTGGAGAAAAGCTGAGGGATGAAAGATGCAGAAAGAGTCATAAAAAGCAACAAGAAAGGAGGGGATATTAGGACATTTGGGGGCTACTTTTTGATCACTTCTATTTACCTCATGATTTGAAGAACAAGGTCACTTAATTAGAGAGGAAATTAGTATTGCATTTACAACAAACAAAGAGTAAAGATGTGAAATAAAAGTGGAGTAGGATATGAAAGGCATCTAACTGTAAAAGTCAGGTGAAATGAATACTAGATAGCATTGAATATACTGCAAATTGAAAACTGTGAATTTGAAAATTGGTAAACTTGCTGATGGGGTAGTCTCATAATTTACTCAAAGATCTAGGTGCAGGGACATGAGGTGCAGAGACAGGTTAGTTTATTCTAGTTCTGGAGGTTAGTAAGGCAGATTTTTCAGGCTGATAAATGAACAAAGAATTGGTAGCCCAGCAATAGAGTGGAAAACATCTAAGAATGCAAGATTATGTAGGGAAAGAGAGAAAGATAATGGGGCATTGAGGAGACAATTTGAAGAATTAATAAATTAATTTGAGGTTTCAGAAAATACAGGGAATTTAGGTTGTTAAGTGTGTGGGTCTTGAAAGAAAAGATGATCTCTGGAGGGGGCCATATTTCATGTAAAACAAGAGGTTGATGCAGGTTTAAATACATTGTTCTCTCTCTTTTAGAGGAATTTGTAAACTAAGTCCCACAGACCATATATAGATAACTGTTTTTGCAAGTACAGTGTTTTGTTTTTTTTTTTGCTTTCTTTTTGGTTTTGTGTATAGAACACAGCCACTCTCATTTTTTATAAAATATTGTGCATAGCTGCTTTAATGCTGCTGCCACAGAGGTGAGTAGTTGCCACAGAGCCTGTATGGACCCCAAACCTAAAATATTTACTATTTTGCCCTTTGTAGCAAAAAAAAAAAAAAAAAAAAAAAAGGCCTGCCACCCCCAGTTTTGTAGTAGTGATTCTCAACAAAAAATGGGAGGCCTGGGGTGTGCAGTAAAGACTGGTAGTTGAGAAAGAGGTTCAAGGAATTCAAATAATTATCCTTCCCCAAACATCCACTGCCTCTCTGTATCTTACTCACATCTCGAGAGCCACTGACTCCTAGGGATGCACTCAAACTCTTTTCTTATTGGTTTTCTACCATTCTTTT
>NW_007732652.1:103925-107671 GCF_000696425.1 Galeopterus variegatus
GAAAAAAAAAAAAAAAAAAAAAAAAAAAAAAACAAGGCCTGCCACCCCCAGTTTTGTAGTAGTGATTCTCAACAAAAAATGGGAGGCCTGGGGTGTGCAGTAAAGACTGGTAGTTGAGAAAGAGGTTCAAGGAATTCAAATAATTATCCTTCCCCAAACATCCACTGCCTCTCTGTATCTTACTCACATCTCGAGAGCCACTGACTCCTAGGGATGCACTCAAACTCTTTTCTTATTGGTTTTCTACCATTCTTTTCTCTAACCTCAGCCATACCAATTATTTTGTCTTCTACCTGCCACAAAAAGAAAAGAGAAAAGAAATAAAAAAGAAAAGAACCTTAAACGAATGACCACAACACTGAGCTCTAGAGTCAGACAGAACAAGAGTCTGACCCTTACTTTTAGAGTTGAGTGACTTGCATGAGTTCATTCCTATGAATCTCAGATCCTTATAATACATAATAAATAATATATAACAAATAATACATTATTTGGAATAATTAAGAAATAATATATGTGAATGTACCTAGCATATTGCCAATATGTAGTAAAAGATTAATTATACCCCGATTTCCTCATTGGGAATTACAACTTTTTATTCAAGCATTAGCTTAAAATATTATCTCACCAAGATTTAAAATTTGGATTAATCACTCCTTTAATCCTTTGGTCCTATATTGACTATATCAATTTCTGTATTATAATATAGTTTATTTTAGGTATGTTCTGGCAAAAGATTGAAACTCTTGTATACAAATCATTTGCTGTTATCTTTCTGTCCTTCTTATCTAATAACTCCAGATATGTCATAAAAATTCAATAATAAGCTTGATGAATGGCAATAGTATACTTGCCTGATGTAGTGCATTTAATTTCTCTATGAAAATGTCTTTTCATATGTATTTTTCTGCAAACGAACCATACTGCTATTATTTAGATTTCTATAAAAGCTTAGGAAAAAGTGGATTCTGAATATTATAAATAAACATATAATAAAATTATAGTTATCAATATGAAATACATCATATGCAATGTAGGAAAAAGGAACCATACTGCTATTATTTAGATTTCTATAAAAGCTTAGGAAAAAGTGGATTCTGAATATTATAAACATATAATAAAATTATAGTTATCAATATGAAATACATCATATGCAATGTAGGAAAAAGGAAAGAGTATAACATAAAAAGTGGGTGCATTTGATATACAGTATTGGGCTGTCAATAATAGAATGACAGCACAGTTTACGAAGCACTAGAATGCTTCTGGAATAATTTGGCATGCTGCTAAGGTATGAAAGTAGGAAGGAAAACAGTTTCATTAGGACAAGCTAAGAAAACTGTTTGACTGTGTAACCGGAAAGCACTGTACCAAAACAGAAATTGTGGTTTACAAGTTGCATTTCCCTTCTGTTTTCAGCAAACGGCAGTGAGGTTCACATAAGCAACGTGCGCTATGAAGATACAGGAGCGTACACTTGCATCGCAAAGAATGAAGCAGGAGTGGATGAAGACATCTCTTCTCTTTTTGTGGAAGATTCTGCTAGAAAGACCCGTATGTATCAAACACATACACACACACACACTGTACTCAATTGTATAGGTTTTTAGAGCACACATACTCTTTAACAGCTTTTTTGTTTTTTCAAAAAGCAAAGACACCAGAAACCTCTGAAAGACACAAAGCATTAAAATAATTTTCATATGTAAGAAGAATAGGAATATTGAAATACTAAAAGTAGATTTAAAGATTAAAAAATGGTTGTAATATTTTTATTACAGCAGTATAATGATTTTATTTCTTTTGCAAGTGTATCTAAGATGTTTCAGGTCCTGCCTTCCCGTTTAATCATGCCAAAATTTAAATCCCTTGCAATATCCCTTTCCCAAATAATATTTGGGGAATTCAAGGCCCCTAAACATATTCAAGGTGTATCTTGTAGGTTGAATAAGTTAATATTTTTCTTTTTCCATCAGTTACATTGGAGTCTCTGGTCCAACAGCAGGCCTTCTCTGCAGCAGGCACTATAGTTACTGCTACCAGAAGACACTCACTGTCCCTGGCACCAACACTATGTTAGCTGTTCTTGGTTTAGTGCTAAAAATCCTTGGTCAACATGGTGCATACAATCTTACTGTCTCCTGAAGTTACAAGAAAAATGAGAAAAATATACTTTTTTTTTTTACTTTGGCAAAGGGATATGGATGGGATGGGGATATGAATGGGGTGGGAATGCTAAAGGTAGATTATTTTTTATTAGAGCTGAATTGCTTAAAACTCAAAGTACTATTGTAGCATTTATCAAGTGAACTCTCTCTAGGGAAACATACACATTTTCTCCCTCTGGTCCACACATGCCACGGTATGGTTATTTGGGGACACAGTCTGGATGTACTTGGAACGATTCCTCTTGCTCTCTTCTCTTCAGTATGATTTGTTATGCTCCTATTAATCTGAGTTTTGCGAAGGTCTGATATTTTAGGGCCCTTGAGTTTGGCAGGCCCATTTCTCTGAACCCAGTTTTTGAATGAGTTTAAAGCATTGTCCCTGGTGTCTTATTCCCTTTTAAGTCAGAGAGTCTATGTAGATATGAGTGAATCCAATGAAGAAAGAGGACCTGACCCAGGTCCCAACTACCAATATATCTTCACCTAGATTTTTTTCTGGCTGGCAAACCCACCATTACAGGCAAATATTTAAAAAGAAACTTAAGTAGAAAAAAAGAAAAGAAATCTGCATTTAATGACCTGGATAAGATCCACCATCATTTCTTTACTCTTCCTTTTATGTATTTCTGCCAAATACCAACTTGTGATTTATGTTCTGTTAAAAATGGAAATCATCAAGTCGAAGGTATACCTGTACCCCAATGTTCATTGCAGCACTCTTTACAATAGCCAAGAGTTGGAATCAGCCCAAATGTCCATCATCGGATGAGTGGATACGGAAAATGTGGTATATATACACAATGGAATATTACTCAGCTATAAAAACGAATGAAATACTGCCATTTGCAACAACATGGATGGACCTTGAGAGAATAATATTGAGTGAAACGAGTCAGGCAGAGAAAAAGAAATACCACATGTTCTCACTCATCGGAGGGAGCTAAAAAAACAATCAAATTAATTCAGGGAGGAGGGAGGGAGGTGTCGGTGATGGGCCATAATAATCAAATACATTGTATATTGACAAAATACAAATTTAATGAAAAAAAATTAATTTTAGGTGACCAGTATTGAAAACTAGGTGTTTTTTTTTTGTCCTTTATGCTGTTGTTTATGAAACAGATTTTCATTTCAACTCTGTATTCTGACTTTCTTTTAATGTTTGTCTTGTATTTTTCAATATATTTTTCTAGTTACAACAGTAAAATGACATAGTTTCTTTAATTAATGAATCATAATACCTTTCAGGAAGATTTTAGAGGAAGATTTAATATAATTTTATTCATACATTTAGTCATGTATGAATGTGTTTGCTTAATTATAAACTGTTTCTAAAATAACTTTATCTTACTTTTCTTGTTAACTCTTGCAGGTGAAAATAATACATTGTAAATATTTTTTTGAGCTTGTATGTTAGCAGCACACTAAATCAGAAGTAATATTTTTCTGAGATATACCAGTGCAGACCTTACTATATTTATGGACCTTTCAAACTATCTTATACAACAGAAACAATACAAGTGAAAGATCTGGAGGGTGGAGGGTGGCGGGTGGAGGGTGGAGGGTGGAGGGTGGAGG
>NW_007732652.1:108671-122445 GCF_000696425.1 Galeopterus variegatus
CCCCGACCCTTAGTCTGGTTGTAACATATTTATAGGTGTTAATTGTGTATTTAAATTATGCCGCCTGTTCAAGGATCAGAAGTGGAAACTAACAGATTTCAGTGTAATCTAACAGTTTCAAGCATTACTTATTCATCTTTATATTCTACTCTTTTATAGGCATGTCAATACAGTTTCCTTGTAATAACAAACTTTACCTGATTTAAATAAATGCCCTTAATTTTTGCTAATTTTGTATTCTACATATTTGCTAAACTGGTAATTAAGAACATATCATATATATGTTGTTCATATAAAAAGTGCCCAATTTAAATAAGTAATGCACATTATTAAAATCAGGACAATACTAAATAATTAATCTTCTTGAGTAGAATATTAGTAATTACAGAAGAATATTATCCTAAAATGCAGTAATGTCTACATGGTAGAAAGTTTTCCTTGGGTTGTTTCTTAGAACTGAGTAAATTGTCGAGATTCTGTATATAAAAAAATTAGGTGGGGATCAGGTTTCAAAACTACAGCCTTTTGAAACCCCTGTTTTAAGGATTGCTCTGAGTCCTCTTCTAATAATTTCACAGAGACCAATATTAATTATACACGGCACATTTTATTTTGACAAATAGACATTTTTTAACAAAGCCAAAAGACCCAGCTCATAGACTTATCAGTAATGACTTTACTGTTTTTATTTGCACATCTTAAAAAACTATTGGCTTGTCCAAATTCACCAAAAATAATTTCAGAGGTCTTTTGACTTTTAGTAGTAATAGGATACTATATATTCAAAAAAGCATATTGGTATAATAGAATAGTATACTTTTTGCAATAAGAGGTGGGTTGTAATCACATGACAGTTCTATGATTTGAAGACTATTACATAACCTCTCTGAGCATTAATTTCCTTATCTGCTGTAATATGAAATAAATACTAACACTTTAAGAGATATATGTTCAGATATTATGTATAAAACAGTTATCATAGTGCCAGACATAAAGTATCTCTTCCTCTGACTCAAGCTTATTTCCTGAAATAATTTCTTATTCCTTCCTAGAAGCATTGATAAAAATATTTTTTTAAAAAACCCTGAAAAACTCAGTCATTGCTAGAAATCAGAGAGTTTTCAAATTGAATGATACATACAGATATAGATATAGACATAATAGAGATGGGTGTGTATAGACATCTATATTATGTATTCAAATATGAAATATCATTTTTCTTCACATTTAAAAAGTAGTTAATTCAGCTGATTATAATATATATATATTTTTCTTTAATGTAGATATTCAGATATTTTAAAATAAAGGTCAAAATCTTTTGTGAGTGTACCTTTGTCACAGAGTCAAAGCAAAAGCTACATTTTAGTTCCCCTTTACAGTGTCAATTTATATTCCTATTACATTCTGAAAATTCTTCCATAATGCATTTTTCTTTTATTTTTTGAAGGATTGAGAGAAGAGATGTGTTGAATACCACATAGACGGCAATAAAAATGGGGAAAGATTTACAATTTGGGGGGTAAATGACACAATACAGACTCACTTTGTTTAGCTACAGCTTCAGAGTAATCGTCCAGCTATTTTCTACATAATAGAGCATTCATAGCAGTATCAATCACATCTTTTTTTTTCTTACACTACATTTCCCAGCAATATGATGCTGTTGAGAGACCAATTTATGCAAACCATTATATGGCTAAGGAGTTTTGTGTTCCACTTCTACCCAATCTGAATGGAAAACTTTGAGTTACAGTGCCCAACTTTGTCAACAAACCTCACTGGAAGTTTTCTCATGTGAAAAATTGAACTACAAAAATGTGCTTCAAAATAATACACTCTACAGTTACATTAGCGATAGGTTTTGATAACTAAGATTTAATGGAGTCATATACAAGCAGGATTTAAATGCAAAGAACACTAGAAATGGGCCATGAGGAATTGTGTGGTGCTTATAGCAGAGTAGGAGAAAATGATGTGAAATATGTGAAGGGGGTGTAGGTAGAGGTAATAAGTTATTTATTTGGAAACATCTTGTACATAGCATAAGCACTTGAGACATTTCCATTTTCAAGTTGATTCAATTTCCAGAAGATAAAGATTTATCATCAAGGTTAAGGTACGTGAAAAGCACTATGAACACAGGCTACTGTAGAAAGCTTTCAAGCTACTGGCTGCACTAAGCACTAAGCACTAAGCACAGATGGTATCACGTCTTGGTAGGATTTTAGTAAGAAATACGATTAATCCAGCTTCTTGCAAACATCAGAAGATAATGTCTACATATATTACAATAGTATATTATGGTCTAAAATTGTAATAAATATGTTATATATATATGTATATATATATATATATTATTTTATCGTTGTCACAGCAGTGTTATAGTTGGAAATGTATATATATATATATATATTATTTTATCGTTGTCACAGCAGTGTTATAGTTGGAAATATTAGGCTATTGCACCAATCCTTTCTTCAGAATTAATTTCAATAAATAAATAGTGGTTGACTATTGTTAGTAAAAACATTTTGACTGCTCCTAGTTGGTTATAATGTACTATAATTAATTTTAAGTTTCTTTAAAAGAATAGTTTAAATAGGTTAAGCTCTACATCAAGATTACTTGAATAAATAAATTATATAGACATATCATACTCACAAAAATTACTAACTATAAAAATGTAATAAGTACAATTCACAATACAAAGATTTAGAACTATAGTAAAATGCAACCACTTGTACCCAAATATTTCAAGATATATGCAGCCTACAAAGTATTTGCCTATGTTAGAAGTTGAGAAAACACTCCTAAAGTATGTTAAGAAATGGCCTTTTAAAATATAAAAGTTTGAATATGGCATCGCTAACACTGGAAATGGAACAGATTGTGGCAATGTAGGTAAATAAATTAATATATAATAATTATTCAGTTGATAACTAATTTATTCAGTTGACAATTATTCTACCTATCTCATATTTTTTATACTCAACATATGAGATAGGTAGAATAATTAGGAATAAGGAATAAATAAGGAAAATCTATAGCTAAGATAAGGTGCAGATAGCACAGCCAGGATGGAATTTTAATCCTGATGGCTATAAGCTAAGTGTTAGACTCAAATAGAACCAAATAAAAGCAAACATTTTAGGAAAAATGGAAAATATCAATAAATAAAAATGCCTTGTATATTTACTTTTTAATCTCACTGCAATATGTATTGTGGAAATTCATTACGCCATGCTGCTAGAACTCAATTAATGTGAGCATTCAATGTGAGGTTGAATTATCTTCTTTTATCCAACTTCTTAATATTATTTGGCATAATGGAATTTCCCAAAAGATAGTGTTACTTGGTTTATCAGTCTATTTAAACTTTTAGGAAGAAAACCAGTGCATTCACAGTATAATATTTTTCATAATAAATAATCATATTAAAATAATCAAGGACTAAAATTATGCCATAGGTTCCACATGCCTATTAATTTGTAATCATTAAATTGGAGCAAAACTGACAATGGAAAGACCCTATTATCATAATAGATAAAAGATAATCTACTGTCAACTTCTCATGCTTTTGTGACTCCATGAGCATCCTTTTTTCATGCCTATATGTACGTAAGTATGACTGAAATAATGTTGATCAGAAGGACAAGGTTGGCTACAGAGCCTAATCTGAAAACATTTTGTGTACTAATACTTAAAAGAACTGGATGTTCTGCTCATCAATTTGCTTTTAGAACATTATTAGTTTACTCCAGACTACTTGATTATCCTCATATTTTTAACACATGCTTGCTTTATTTTGCTTTTTCAGATTTACTATGATAGAAATTAACTCAATTAGAGACATTCATAGAAATTAAATTATAGTGGACCAAATGCTGTAAAATACTTGGCAGTGTCTAGCACATATGAGGGCTCAATAAATATTTCTTCTGCTCCTAAAGCATGTTAAGAAATGGTCTTTTAAAATATAAAAGTTTGAATATGGCATCGCTAACAATGGAAATGGAACAGATTGTGGCAATGTAGGTAAATAAATTAATATATAATAATTATTCAGTTGATAACTAATTTATACAGTTGACAATTATTCTACCTATCTCATATTTTTTTATACTCAACATATGAGATAGGTAGAATAATTAGGAATAAGGAATAAATAAGGAAAATCTATAGCTAAGATAAGGTGCAGATAGCACAGCCAGGATGGAATTTTAATCCTGATGGCTATAAGCTAAGTGTTAGACTCAAATAGAACCAAATAAAAGCAAACATTTTAGGAAAAATGGAAAATATCAATAAATAAAAATGCCTTGTATATTTACTTTTTAATTTCACTGAAATATGTATTGTGTATTTTAGGAAAAATGGAATATATCAATAAATAAAAATGCCTTGTATATTTACTTTTTAATTTCACTGAAATATGTATTGTGGAAATTCATTACGCCATGCTGCTAGAACTCAATTAATGTGAGCATTCAATGTGAGGTTGAATTATCTTCTTTTATCCAACTTTTTAAGATTATTTGGCATAATGGAATTTCCCAAAAGATAGTGTTACTTGGTTTATCAGTCTATTTAAACTTTTAGGAAGAAAACCAGTGCATTCACAGAATAATATTTTTCATAATAAATAATCATATTAAAATAATCAAGGACTAAAATTATGCCATAGGTTCCGCATGCCTATTAATTTGTAATCATTAAATTGGAGCAAAACTGAGAATGGAAATACCCTATTATCATAATAGATAAAAGATAATCTACTGTCAACTTTTCATGCTTTTGTGACTCCATGAGCATCCTTTTTTTCATGCCTATATGTACATAAGTATGACTGAAATAATGTTGATCAGAAGGACAAGGTTGGCTACAGAGCCTAATCTGAAAACATTTTGTGTACTAATACTTAAAAGAACTGGATGTTCTGCTCATCAATTTGCTTTTAGAACATTATTAGTTTACTCCAGACTACTTGATTACCCTCTTATATTTTTAACACATGCTTGCTTTATTTTGCCTTTTCAGATTTACTATGATAGAAATTAACTCAATTAGAGACATTCATAGAAATTAAATTATAGTGGATCAAATGCTGTAAAATACTTGGCAGTGTCTAGCACATATGAGGGCTCAATAAATATTTCTTCTAACTGCCATTATTGTAATTATTCTGGGTCAATTATTATCAGCTTTAAAAATTTTTTAAATATATCAAACAATGGGTAAAATTATTTAAAAGGGTAAAAATGATAGCATCATATTTTAGATATAGAATTATTCAAAAAGGGTAGCAAATCGAATATTTTATATTTATATTTAAGATTAAAATGTTTTAAGATTCAAATATATTTAGGAAACGCTTACGCTTAGCAGGTATTTAAATTGACTATTTGCCTCTTTACTCTTGTATCTTGGGTATTCTATTACTCTTCAGAGAAGGTAAATTTCATTTTTGAATCTCATATTCACATAAAACATTCCATCCTCAAGTTTGATAAAATGTTTCAAGAACATAAGATTTAAAATTTTACTCAAATCTGATCATTTCCCTTTGCTGTTTGGGAGGGAAAGTGTTTTTATATCATTTTCTCAAAGTCATACCTGACCACATTTTATTTTCAAGAGTGTGCAGTAATTAAAGGTTACACATGTGTGGAGTCACTGTGGTATCAGGAGGCTTCAGCTGAAAATGCTCTCCCATTTCAGTGCCAATGTTCATTCTTACCATAGCCACGGTTGGCTACACCGTTGTTACTTGGCCTAGTTTCTTTGCTCTCCCTGTCACTTCTCTGCTGAGCATCTTTGACCCCATTCTACTTTTCTCCGTGCCAGTAACTGTAGATGCTAGAGTATCACAGCTGTCTGTTGTTTGTTCTGAAATTTTCTCAGTGTTAGCAAAGAAAGGGAAAAGAATAGCTGACAGTGTTCTCTCCCGTCAATGTAAAAAATGTATGGGGGTGGGGAGGGAAAAGAAGGGAGAGCGGGAAGGTAGGACTAGAGGGGAGCAGAGCAGTTTATTCCTTTTGTCATTTTCCAGCATTTGTTTCTCCACTGTAGCTATTTGAAGTGGTGATTCAACTCCTCGTAGTAGCAATAATGTTTCAAATAAAGAAGACTACTGAAAATAATATGGGCAGTAACTCCAAATTTGTAACTGGCACCTTTTTTTTATTTATCCAATGTTAGATACTGATGGCACTCTCCATGCTTTAATTTTCCTTTCTAACCTGATGAGGAAGAATTGTGGTTTTCAAACTCATTTATAGGCACTTAAAAGCATTTATGACAGTCTCAATAGAGAAAGCTTAAGGCTCCTAAAAGCTTAGAGATTTAAAATCAGGTAGAGTATAAGCAGAGGATTTAATGTAACAATGTAAGAAGCATATTAGACATGGGGAGTGGGGGTGAAGCAAACCGTGAATGACTTGAGACATTTTTCTAGTTTCTCTATAAAACTGTCCTTAAATATATTATTGAACTGACTCTTAATTTGTAATATTAAAAATACCATGCATTTCACATAATTTATCTAAGTGATTTTTTTTAAAGGCAAGTAAATTCTAATAACTAGAAGCATATCCATCAAGAATTTTAGAACAGATACTAGTAAGGGGTAGCACTGTGAAGAGTTACTATGAAAATATCTAGAGCTTATTATATCATTTAAGCGGAACCTTCTCCACTAATGTAATCAAAGCAAAGAGGCTAATGCTTCTTGAGTAAGTACTACTTTCAAAATTAAGTCAGAAAGAAGGAAAATATATCCAAGGAAAAAAGAGCGTCTGATGTCTAATAATGCCCTATAAAATTTTAAAGATAAACCAATTTAACGGAATTATAATCTATGTGTTTATCTAGAATGCCTAAACATCAGGATATTTAATGCTTTTGAGTTTTTAAATTATAACTTGTAACTTTCCTCACAAAATGTCTAATAATCTTTATTTAACTTAATGACAAATAATGTTTTAAAGTAGTCCATTTTCTTCAAAAGATTGGATATTCTTTTATTTTATAATATATTTAACTATGATAGTATTTATGTTTACATTACATGTATAATATAAATATATTAAATGTATACTTAAATACATATTAAATAATGAGCTCATATAATGTGAAGAGTAACACAAAATTATTAAAAATAATGTCCTTTTATAAAAAGTATATGATGCATTGTGACAGCTTTAAAGAAAGCTTGCTTTAAAGCTTTAAAGCTTTACCATCTTTAATTTCTTCTTTGAACATATGCTAATTAATATACAAGTAGTCTTCTGTAATTTTTCTAGTAATTTTGTTCACTTGAATGATAATGAAAGTTCTCAGATAGCCCTAATGACAGTTAACATACTTTAATACATCTTTTGGTTATATTTCTATTTATTTAATTTTATGTGTATGATTGTCTTGCATTCTACTGAGGATACATATGATTACATAGCCAACATCTATTGAGCAACTGATTATGTACCAGATTCTTAAAATGTTTTATAATTATTTTATTTTTAATTCTCTAATTATCTCTGTGGTACATTTTTTACATAGCCAACATCTATTGAGCAACTGATTATGTACCAGATACTTAAAATGTTTTATAATTATTTTATTTTTAATTCTCTAATTATCTCTGTGGTACATTTTTTAGATGAGAAAGTTGAACCAAAAGAGGAAGTAACTTTGTTCAGCATCTATTTACAATGATAGTGTATATGAGAAGTTAGATGGCAACATTTCTCTCTTATTTGCAGCTAATTACCCACAATTATTTAATACTGTTACTGTTTATCATTATCATGTAAAGATTATTTGTGTGGAGAACTATCAAAATCCAGTCTCTTCCTTACAGTGTTGGGCTTAGCATTTCTATAATAAGGAGAAGCTTAGATGTTGGCAATCTGGTTAGGAGGATATTAGCTAGAAGAGTTTTCTTGAAGTTGTGTTTTCTTAGTAGCAGTCACTTACACTAAGACTGTGTGGTGTCCAATATTAACTAATGATCATCACGTCTGTTATACATAGACTTGTTGAAACAGGGACGGTCTCTATCACACATAAAATAGGGCGGAGGTGAAGGTGAATGACTCCCAAAGCCAGGTCATTAAGGATCTGTCTGGCCTTTTTGGGTTACTCACTCATTCTAGGGGAAGTCCTCTTCCAGGATGTGAGGACCCTTAGGCAGCCCTGGGGAGATGCTCCTGAGTAAAGAAATGAAGTCTCCTTCTAACAGCCAGCACCAAATGACAGCCATGTAAGTGAGCCACTTTGGAAGTGGATCTTTTTAGCCCAAGTCAAGCTTTCAGATGAATGAAGCCTCATGATTTACCCAAGCCAAAACTCTCCCAGCCAAGCCACTCCCACAAAGACCATAAATGTTTATTGTTGTTTTAAGCCACTAAGTTTGAGATCATTTGTTACACATCATGATATAACCACTGCATGTTGTATGTTTACTTGGTTGGGCATTGAAGGGAAAGATGAATGCAGTTTTTATTTTTGTGTGTGGTGGCTTCAATCTTTTGACATAGCAACAGTTCTTATTTTGTCTTAATGTCAATAAGGCTCATCTGATTGCCAGAAGTAGACTTATTCTATTTGGTTAAATAATAGGTGTTTTAAAACTGATAAGAACTTTAAACTGATAATGTGAACCAGTCAGGGATGTACCCACTTTCAGAACCCAGAGACCTACATTACAGTCAGATAACTTCTGACTCCCTTGCCTTTCTCATGGGTTGGACAGACTCTTCCTCCCTTTCATGTCTTCTTGAGTCTTGCTCAGCATTGTGATAAGTTATCATAGCCCTGACCATACGTCATGGTGCTTTTTGCTATGCATTCTACAATTCCTGTGTTGCTTGCTCTCCATTTTCTAGAGTAATTTCTTGATTCCAATTATGCCAAAAAAGGAATTTAATTACCTCATCTCATCACTTTAAAGAAATTAAGACCATAGTTTCCTGGCTAATGTCTGTATTGTATGCCATAATGTAAGCTGGGCACTATCGCCCAATCAGCTAATGTTAGACACTAACTTGGGGGGGAATCATCTTCAATCAGTGTTAAAAGAGTGACGAGTTCATTTAAAAGTGGATTGAATTTGGCATATGGCAGGCAATGTACTTGACATACCTAATATCATCTGTAGCCTAAAAATAGTATGGTTTAAATGTTTCATTTCATTCTCCACATGCACATTCAGAGAAATTTCAACTACTATAATGCTAACCATACATTTTTTTCTGATATGTTAAATTGTTAGCTACATTTTCTTTCAAGGTTGTCCTTTTTCATTTGCCTGCTGAAGTTGTAATTTTTTAAATCCAAAACGGAAGCAATCAATAAGACATCTAGTTTAAAAGTTATCCTTACATACATGCACTTTATCAAAAAATGTTTTGCAGGGGTGAAAACCTAGAACTTTCAGATAAGAAAAAGAACAAGAAAAAAAATTATTTAGCTGAAAATCCATGCAGCTTACACAGGAGTAGCCAAGGGAAATAGCTGTTCAGTAATATAGCAAGCTGCATGTAGTTAACTATCTTATTGCTGTTGTATATATTATATTCAGTTCTCCAAATGAACTTCCTCATAGAATAGAATATTTAATGAGATTCATCACTTTTAATATAATTGTAAGCTCCTAATGTATACAATAAGGTGATTTATTAAAAGACATTAATAAACAGTTACTACTGTCAGGCATCTGTTCCATTGAACCACATTTTCATTATAAGGTGTAATGAAAGAATTTTACATTTCAGTTATGTACTGACGAATTATTGAATTACGGGGCCTATAATTTTGAGGTTTTCATTGTCCAATTATGAATAAAAATATCAGAACACATCATTTTTATGTTCTATAAAATAATGTGTTTCATAGTAAATTTATGAAAATTTCAGAAAAATAATTATTGAATTACGGGGCCTATAATTTTGAGGTTTTCATTGTCCAATTATGAATAAAAATATCAGAACAGATCATTTTTATGTTCTATAAAATAATGTGTTTCATAGTAAATTTATGAAAATTTCAGAAAAAAATGTGTGAAGGAAAATGTTATTTAATTCAAATTCTTGGTTTTAGACAAGCTGACTATACATTAAAAAAAAAAAAATCTAACCCAAATCTTAAAGGATACTTAGGGAAAGAACAGGTGGATAATTCTGGTAAGGGTTTTACTTTCAGATTTAACCTTTGAGCAAAGATGGAGACATTTAAAAAGAATTCATTTTTTTAAAAAAATTGCAATGTAGTAGATTGTACATATCTGTTGAGTAGAACAATAAATATTAATACCTGTGTGCCATATGTGATTCTCAAATCAGGATAATTTGTATATTCAGCATTATACAATGTAATCAATTTTTGTGGCCCTTTACCAGTTTCTCCCTTACATCCATCCCCATCCCCCTTTCCCACCTCTGGTAACATCACTTCTGTTCTCTTCTTTTGAAAGGTCAAAGTATTATTGTGATAGCCATATCTTTCCTTCTTATTTTTTTATTAGTTTTTTGTTGTTGTTGTTTTGTTTGTTTGTTTGTTTGTTTTTTAGATCCCACTTATATGTGAGGACATGCTGTATTTCTCTCTCTACCTGGCTTAATTCACTTAACATGTTTGGACTGTGAGTTTAAGATGACACAAGTTCTAATATGGAAGCCAATATATGTGTGCTATGCTAAGGATTGAGGATATATACACAATTACATATGAGTACATGTGAGCATACTATAAAAGGTTCATGGAAAAATAGAATCAAAAGATAATACACCCAGAGAGGAGCACCATCCCCCACAGCCCAACCCGCTGAGGTGAGCCCAGCAGACTGGCATGGCACTAGGGGCTCATTCTACGACCACAGATTCTGCAACAGAACCAAAGGTGGTTTAACATATCCACCACCATACCTACTGTTAAGCCAAGACAATTCACCACTACAGTAGCAGCCAGGGCCACTCCACAGCCAAACTCAGCTTAATACAAGGAGCAAACTCTACCAAATGACCAAAGGTCAAAGAAAAAAAAATACTAGAACTACAAATAAACAAGAAGAAATGACACCACCAAAAGAGTACTGTAATGCTCCAATGTCAGACTCCATGGATTAGGGAATCCTTGAAATATCTGAAAAAGAATTCTGTGCAATGATCTTAGGAAAAGTTGAAGAAATAAAGGAAGACTCAATTAGGGAACACAATGAAACAAGAAAGAAATATCCCACATATGAAGGAGGAAATCTACAAAGAGATAAATACCTTAAAAAAAGAGTGTACCAGGAGTTCTTGAAATGAAAGATTCACTCAATGAAATAAAAAAATGCAATGGAGAGCTTGAGCAACAGAGTAGAACAAGTAGAAGAAAGAATCTCAGAACTTGAAGGTGGTCTTTTTGAAATAACTCAGGCAGATAAAAAAAAAAGGAAAAAAAGAATTAAAAATAATGAGGAAAATCTAAGAGAGTTAGCAGACAACCTCAAGCACTCCAACATACAAATTGTAGGTATTACAGGAGGGGAGGAGAAAGGAAAATGTATTGAAAAATCTATTCAAGGAAACAGTAACTGAAAACTGCCCAGGTGTAGGGCAAGATACAGACCTTCAGATCCAGGAGGTTCAAAGGTCCCCAAACAGATTCAGTCACAAAAGATCCTCCCCAAGACAAATATAGTTAAATTTACAAAGCTCAAAGACAAAGAGAGAATTCTAAAAGCAGCAAGAGAAAAGCATCAGGTCACTTAGAGAGGAATCCTCATCAGACTAACAGCAGATTTCTCAACTGAAACCCTACAGGCCGGAAGAAAATGGAATGGTATATTCAAAATACAAAAAGAAAAAAATTGCCAGTCAAGAATTCTTTACCTAGCAAGGCACTCCTTCAGAAATGAGGGAGAAATAGTTTATTTCCCAGACAAACAAAATTTGTGGGAGTTCACCACCACATGACCAGCCTTGTGAGAAATTCTCCAGGGAGTCATTCATCTGGAATCTGAATAATGGTGACTGCTATCACAAATACACAAGAAAGAGCAAAACCCCCCATTAAACAAAAATGCCAGCAAGAAAAAGAAAGAAGCTAAATCATCCCACCTTAAATTTCTAACTAACATTAAAGAAGAAAAATAAAAGGAGAAATAATGATTAAAAGATATTTAAACCATCTAAACAATAAACAATTAAATGACAGAAATTAAGGAACACTTGTCAATAACTACTCTAAATGTGAATGGACTAAACTCACCACTCAAATGACACACACTGACTGTTCAGATTAAAAAGCTAGACCCAAGGGTATGCTATCTTCAAGATACCCATCTCACCTGTAGGGAGACACACAGACTAAAAGTGAAGAGATGGAAAAAAGATATACCATGCAAATGGAAACCAAAAACAAGCAGGAGTAGCTATTCTTATACCAGATTAATTAGGCTTTAAACCAAAAAACATAAAAATAGACAAGGAAGGTCACTATATAATGATAAAAGGATCTATCCAGCTAGAAGACATAACAATCATAAATACATATGCACACAATACTGGAGCACCCACATATATAAAGCAAACACTCTTAGACCTAAAGAAAGAAATAGGCCCTAACACATTAATAATGGATGATCTGAACACCCCCCTCTCCATATGGGACAGATCTTTCAGGCAAGAAATCAACAAAGAGACACAGGATTTAATATACACCTTAGATCAACTGGACCTGGCAGATATGCACCGAACATTTCACCCAACAACTAAAGAATATACTTTCTTCTTATCAGCTCATGGAACATTTTCCAGGATAGACCATATATTAGGTCACAAATCTAGTCTCCACAAATTTTTAAAAAAACTGAAATCATTCCAAGTATCTTTTCAGACCACAATGGTCTAAAATTGGAAATTAATAATAAGCAAAACTCTGAAAACTATCCAAATACCCGGAAACTATATAATAGGCTCCTGAACAACCTATGAGTCCAAGAAGAAATTAAACAGGAAGTCAAAAAATTTCTACAAACTAATGTAAATAAAGATACATCATACCAAGACCTGTGGGATACTGCAAAAGCAGTACTAAGAGGCAAATTTATTGCAATAAATGCTTACATCAAAAGAATGTAAAAACTTCAAATAAATGACCAAAGAACAATCCAAACCTAAAGGTAGTAGACAGAAGGTAGTTCTGTTCTTGAAACAGAACTAAATGAAATAGAGACCCCCAAAATGATAGAAAAGAACAACAAAACAAAAATCTCATTTTTCAGGAAGGTAAATAAAATAGACAAACCATTTGCTAGGTTAGCAAAAAAAGAAGAGAGAAGACCCACATAACAAAAATCAGAAATAAAAAGGGAGACATAACAACTGATACCACAGAAATACAAAGAATCATTGGAGATTATTATAAACAACTATATGACAAAAAATATGAAAATTTGGAAATATGTATGTTTCTAGATACAAACAAACTACCAAGACTGAACCAAGAAGAGATAGAAAACCTGAACAGACCAATAACGAGCAAGGGGTTTGAACTGGTAATTAACAATCTTCCGGAGGGAAAAAAAAAACAATCTTACAACAAGAAAAGTCTGGGTCTGGATGGCTTTACAGCCGAATTCTATCAAACTTTTAAATAGTAATTAATACCAATTCTCCTCAAACTATTCCAAACAATTGAAACTGAAATTACTCTCCCAAACTCATTCAATGAAGCCAACATAACTCTGATACCAAAACCAGATAAAGAAACACACAAAAAAGAAAATTAC
>NW_007732652.1:122595-127820 GCF_000696425.1 Galeopterus variegatus
TGAAGCCAACATAACTCTGATACCAAAACCAGATAAAGAAACACACAAAAAAGAAAATTACAGGCCAGTATCATTGATGATCATAGATGTAAAAATCCTCAACAAAATATTAGCAGTCAGAATACTGCAACACATTAAAAAAATTATACACTATGATCAAGTGGGATTCATCCTAGGGATGCAAGGATGGTTCAACATATGAAAGTCAATAAATATCACACATCACTTCAACAAACTCAAGGATAAAGACCATATGATTATCTCAATAGATGCTGAAAAAGCATTTGATAAAATTCAACATTCCTTCAGGATAAAGACTCTACTAATTAGGTACAGAAGGAAAGTATCTCAACACAATAAAAGTCACTTATGACAAGCCCACCACCAGTATCATTCTGAATGGGGAAAGACTGAAGGCCTTTCCCTTAATAACCGGAATAAGACAAGGATGTCCACTCTCACCCCTTCTATTCAACATAGTACTGGAGATACTAGCCAGAGCAATCAGGCAAGAGAAAGAAATAAATGGCATCCAGGTTGGAAAAGACAAAGTCAGATTTTCTCTATTTGCAGATGACTTGATACTATATAGAGAAAAACCTAAAGACTCCATCAAAAAACTCCTAAAACTGGTTAGTAACTTCAGTAACATAACAGGACACAAAATAAATGCCCCCAAATCAATTGCATTTATATACTCAAATAATTAACAAACAGGAAGATAAATAAAGAAATTACACCCATTTTCAATTGTCACACACACACAAAAAACTACCTAGGGATCAGTTTAACCAATGAGGTGAAAGACCTCTACAATGAGAACTACAAACCACTTCTGAAAGAAATTGAAGAAGACACAAAAAGAAGGAAAGATATTCCATGCTCTTGGATTAGAAGAATTAACATTGGGAAAATGTCTATACTATCTAAAGCAATTTACAGATTCAATGCAATCCTCATCAAAATGCCAATGACATTCTTCACAGAAATGTAAAAAACAATCTTACCTTTCATATGGAACAAAGAAAGACCCCGAACAGCCAAAGCAATCCTGAGCAAAAAATAATAAAGCTGGAGGCATAGCACTACCTGACTTCAAATTATACTACAAATCTATTGTAACCAAAACAGCATGGTGCTGGCATAAATATAGACATTCAGACCAGTGGAGTAGAACTGAGAACCCAGAAATCACTCCTCAGGCTTAGAGCCATCTGATATTGGACAAAGGGAACAAAAATCTACATTGGGGAAAAGACTGCCTCTTCACCAAGTGATGCTGGGAAAAGTGTATATCCATAGGCAGAAGAAGGAGACTAGATATGCATCTCTCATCATACCCTAAAATCAACTTAAAATGTATTAAAGACTTAACTATAAGACCTGACACTGTGAAATTACTAGGGGAAGATATAGGTGAAACACTTCAGCAACTAGGTCTGGGCACCGACTTTATGAGCATGAGCCCAAAAGGACAAGCAACAAGAGAAAAAAGAAAGAAATGGGGCTCTATCAAACTAAAAGATTCTGCACAGCAAAGGAAACAATCAACAGAGTGAAATGACAACCTACAGAGTGGGAGAAAATGTTTGCTAACTCTGCATCTGACAAGGGATTGATATCCACGATATACAAGGACTCAGCAATTATACTTTAAAAAACCAAATAATCCAATTAAAAAATGGGCAAAGGAGCTGAATAAACATTTCTCAAAGGAAGCCATACAAATGGCCAACAGGTACATGAAAAAATGCTCAATCTCACTAGTCATCAGGGAAATGCAAATTAAATCCACATTGAGATACCACCTCACCCCAGTTAGACTGGCTATGATCAAAATGATGGTGAATAACAAATGCTGGTGAGGGTGTGGAGAGAGGGTAACAATCCTACACTCTTGGTGAGACTGTAAATTAGTACAACCACTATGGAAAACAGTATGGAGGTGTCTCAAACAACTACAGATAGATCTTCCAGATGATCCTGCAATCCCACTTCCGGGGATATACCCAGAGGAATGGAAATCATCATGTCGAAGAGATATCTGTACTCCCATGTTCATCGCAGCTCTGTTTACAATACCCAAGATATGGAACTGACCTAAATGTCCATCGATGGATGATTGGATAAGGAAACTGTGGTATATATACACCATGGAATTCTACTGTGCCATAAAAAAGAATGAAATACTCCCATTTGCGACAACGTGGATGAGCCTGGACAAACTTACATTGAGTGAAATAAGCAAAGCACAGAGGGATAAATACCACATGTCCTCACTCATGTGTGGGAGCTAAGAGAGAAAGAAGGAAAGACCGACCAATAGTGTGTTGCACTTGCAGAGAGAGAGAGAGCACACGTAGGGATACAAAGTGAAGTGGGGGGAAAAGGGTGAGGGGGAGGGCGGTTGAGGATAATTGGGTGGGCGACAAGGGGTGTGATCTCAATTTGTGGTAATGGATGTGCTGCCGGTATGGATCTGGCCATCACATCTAGGACATGAGGGGGACAATCAGGTTTGTATCTCATGAATAGTCATAACCAGTGAAAAGAAAAAAAAAGAAAAGAAAGTATTTGAATCCATACTATGATTATTTTTACCCAGTTTTCTTCTTTATGTTGAGTTTGAAAATTTGTATTTCCTTGAATTTTTTATGATATCCAGATTATCAAATTTATTAGCAAAACAGTACATACATTTAAAGGCATCATAGCTACCGTCGTTCCTTCCTCCCTACCTCTCTCCCCCTCAGTCTCCCTGCCATCCTTTTCCTCCTCCTTTTTCTCTCATTCTCTCTTTGGGGCCCCCTTTGGGTCCACATGCTGAACTCTCTTTTTTTGTTGTATTTTATATAAATTGTGATTATATTTAATTTTTTGAAATCATTCATTCATTGGTGATTTTTGTGGGTTCGAACACTTGTTGATTTGCACATTTACTCCATTGTTGTCTGAATATGCCTATACAATTCCTGTTTATTGGAACATATCAACTGAATCGAGAGAGACTTTTTATTTTATAGTTTACTTTGTGGTCACTCTTGAAAATCTTCAATAAAATTTGAAAACACTTTCTGTTTGTATAGCAAAACATTCATTGTAAATATAGTAATTCAATCTTGATAATTGTATTGTTAGAATTTATCTCTTTTTTTCTTTGTTTTTTAAATACTGAAAGTAATGTGTTAGAAAAAAAAAAAACAGATTTGATTGTGGATTTATCCATATCTTATCCAGTCCCAACAATTTTTACCTCATACTTTAATACTATGCTTTTAGCTTATATAATTTTAAGTTCAATTTGTAGTGCCTTGACTATTACCTTCTCTGATATTAGTATTACAAACCTTTTATATTTTTTGGTACTTATTCATAAATGATTTCCCATCCTAAAAATATAACTCTCTGTAGTCCTAATGTCCTTAGTCCTCTAAAATAGCAGTGCTTTGATATACGACTAGGATTTTGTGCATGCTTTTTCCTATATGTGGAAATCTAATCCCTACAATCTTCACTTAGTTCACTGTTACTCATCTATTGGACTTCATCTTAAACATTAGGGAAGTTTCTTCCAGTTGCACTAACCACATCTAATCCACCCAATAAAAGCACTCAGATTACTGTCTTCCTTTCTTTTAAATATATAATTTCGATTTTTTTTTTCTGTCGTGGTTTGAATACTTTTTGTTTCCCCAGCTAGAATATAAGCTCTATGAGCACAGAGATCAGGGTGTGCTCTGATCTCTGTATCGTAGCACTGAATTCAATGTCTGACACATGCTGGATACCCAGTCAGTACTCACTAAGTAAATGGATGAAGATGTGAGGACACATGCCTAGTCACCTTTTTCTATACGAGAGAGTGAAATAATGTCTAATCATGTCTAACTTTCCTTGAGCCTACAGAAGAAAATTTAATTTCTTCTGCATCATATACAAAGACTGACTTGGTTTTATCATAGACAAATTCTCCATCCTCATCTTCTATCAGTTTTACCTTCCAGATATACCAAGTTACTTGAAATTCTCTGACTAAGGTCTGATGTTTCTGGCTGGTATACCTTGAACATGTTTTTTTCTTGGGTGTAGAATAACCTCTCTACCTCCCCTGCACCCCACGGTCATCTTGTAAGTTTGTCATTATTTTGTTTGAGCAACACCACCTCAGTGAAGCCATCCCTCCACTACCCAACCTCTGCCCCTCAGAGATGATCATTCTGTCTTGTCCATAGTTGCTCAAACTTGTATTTGCTTCTTCTATCTTATTCATCACATGGTGTAATCATTTGTTTTTATGGTTCTCTCCCCTCCCAGGTCTATAGCTTCCCTAGTCTATAGATTCTTTTAAATATCTTTTGAATATTTAAAAATGTTTAATTGACAAAGAAAGATTGTATATGTTCAAGGTATACAATGTGATGATTTGATATATGCACACATTGTGTAGTGATTATCACAAATTATTAATATATCCCTCACCACCTGTGTTGTACACTAGATGCCTTATTCACCTTATAACTGAAGTTTGTGCTCTTTTCATATTTGTTCCATGCACATTCTAGGCAACAAAACAACGCCACAAAAATGTGCTGAAGAAATGCACACATTATGTATGCATTTTGAATATATATTATTTAAAAATTAAAAATGCTGAAAAATGACCCCAAATGCTTACTTTTCATAATTTATTTTTAAAAGAAATATAGCAGGGGATGAAAACCTAGTGCCTTGAGTCTCAAGTAAGGACCGCTAGACTCCATTCTTGGCTACACATGTGGGTTCAGTTAAGAAAAAGTGATTATGCTTTAATATGGTCAAAATACCTGGGGAGTAAGTAGATGTGTATGAGATTTTCCATTGTTACCCTCTATTTTTAGTGATACTATTTTGCTTTGAAGATATATAGAGTTTGTGTAACTTTTAATTATTAAAAAGGCAAGCATTTCCTTGGTAATATTTTTAATTGATACTTTTCTTTATTTCTGTCTTAATATTTTCACTATCTACTGATTTAGTCGTTATATAATATTTAATAAACCTATTGTCCAGAAACAATTCAGTATGCATTGAAATATGCAATATATTTAGATATGTTTTTATTATGTCTGGTTTAAAACAGAGAAAACGTATACTACATAAAAATAGGCCACTTCTGTGTTCAAGATCCTTAATTTACAAGAACTTTTCTTGTTCGGTAATATTTTGTATCATGCCATAATATTAAA
>NW_007732653.1:0-2490 GCF_000696425.1 Galeopterus variegatus
TTGTTGCTTCATGTAAGTATAAAATCAATGTGTAAGGAAGCCCATTTCTCTCATGTTGGGTTGAGGGAGAGAGAAAGGGAACCTTTTCTTAAAATGAAAATAATTACTATTATTTTAAAATTTTTGGATCATTAAATGTGAGATCTCTACAACATGATTTGAGAAGTTGTACAAGCATAGCCAGAGTTATTTCCCTGTTTGTGTTTTATTTGTTTGTTTGTTTGTTTATTTGGGGGGAAATTTGGTAGGTGTCTAATTACTATCTACTTCATTGTTACATTGCCATAAAAGTTTTAAAACAACCAGTGCAAGATTGCTTTTGATGTATCCCTTTGTGAAATTAGCAGTTTGGGGGCCAGTGGAGAAACACAGCATTCACTCTACCTCTCTCTTCCCATTTCCTCAGCAGAAAGGTGTTTATTGGCAAGTTGTGGTGCTACCTTTTTAAAAAACCCACAAAATGCAGATTCAGATCAACATTATTGCATATGTTTCAAACCTGGGTTTCTGATATATGTAAATATTTTTCTGTATTAGCTAAGAACNTTTCCATGACCTCCATGTTCATGGAATGGAAGACTTGATGTTATGAAGATGTCTAGACCACCCAGTGCAACCCCTATCAAAATCTCAATGTGTTTTTTACAGAAATGCAGAACTCCATTCTAAAACTCACATAGAATCTCAAGGGAAACTGAATAGCCAAAACAGTTATGAAGAAGAAAAAAAATTGGAGGCTTCATAGTTAGTGATTTTAAAACTCACTGCAGGGAGCATGTCTCAGGGAGTCGCGATGGTGGCGGCCACTGCCCTGTGATACACAGCGGATTCTCTTCTTGTCCCCACAGAGACCCTGGCCCCTCCTGTGGACTCAGGGCCTGGCGCTGGGCAAGGGTGGAAGTGCAGAAGCCCAGGTGAGCATGGGAGGTGTCTGTCACAGAGGCAGCAAATGTGACAAGCCCCCACCCTACTCCCTTCCTCCCCAGAGCGCAGGGAGTATGGGTGAGCCCTGGCTGGGCCATAGACCCCCCTCCAGCAGCAGACTTTCCAGATCGACACCGACCCCGAGGAGAAGGTGAAAGCACTGAAAGATTGAATCTGAAAAGGGGAAGGGTGCCTCTCCAGTAGCAGGTCAAAAATTAACTTATGAGTGCAAAATCCTTCATGATGATACTGCTCTCAAAGAAAATAAAATTGATGAGAAAAACTGTGTGGTGGTTATGGTGGTAAAACCCAAAGCACTGACACCAGCACCAACTACAACTAAGCAATCAAATCCTGCCACCACTGCCACAGTCAGCTCAGGCCCCACCCCCGACCCTGCTCTTGTTCCCACTTCCACATCTGCGTCCTCACTCCAGTGACAAGGACAGCACCTTCTGAACCCGCACCTGCTAGTGCAACTAAACAAGAGAAACCTGAGGAAGAGCCAGTGGAGACACCAGTGGCTACCAGCCCGACATAGACTGACAGTACATCAGGAGATTCCTCTCGGTCAACAAGCGCACTTGTGACAGCTCAGTCTTAGGAGAATATGGTAACTGAGATCGTGTCCATGGGCTATGAAAGACAGCAAGTAACCGCAGCTCTGAGAGCCAGTCTCAGCACGCTGATAGAGCAGTGGAGTATCTTCTCATGAGAATCCCTGGAGATAGGGAAAGTCAGGCAATGGTACTGGGCTCCTGAGCAACTGCTACAACAAGTTGTAGAGGATATGCTCCTGGAGGACATCCCCTTGAATTTTTATGGAATCAGCCTCAGTTTCAACAGATGAGACAAATTATTCAACAGAATCCTTCCCTGCTTTCAGCATTGTTGCAACAGATAGGTTGAGAGAATGCTTAATTACTGCAGCAAATTAGCCAACACCATTTTTACTCAGATGTTAAATGAATCACTTCAAGAAGCTGGTCAAGGAGGAAAAGGAGGTGGACGTGCAATGGTGGAACTGCAGAAGCTGGAAGTGGTCACATGAACTACATTCAGTTAACACCTCAGGAAAAAAGAAGCTATGGATAGGTCAAAGGCATTAGGATTTCCTGAAAGACTGTGATACAAGCATATTTTGCTTGTGAGAAGAATTTGGCTGTCAATTTTCTTCTACAGCAGAACCTTGATGAAGACTGAAAAGGGTTTTTTTTTTTTTTTTTTTTTTTTTATCTCACACTTGACACCAGTGCATTACACTAACTTCGTTCACTGGGTTGTCTAGGATGACTTGCGCTCATATCCACAGTTCTTGGTATAAGGTAGATTGCTGGGGATGGGGAAGGAGGGATCTAGGATATAGGGCAGGAATAGATACTGTGCATGTCTGCTTCAATTAGCAGATGCCTCAAAGCCAAATACTTTGCAAAATACTGTACAACTGAAAATTGGCTTTTGCATGTCTTTATTTCTTCCATAAAACAATGGATAACTTTTCCTATGTTTCACTCTTTTAGTGTACTAGATCCAGAAATTTAATTTAATGCCCTGCTTTATATTTCT
>NW_007732653.1:3630-4861 GCF_000696425.1 Galeopterus variegatus
ATCTTTTATTGCACTGGATAGACTGGCAAAATGTTCTGGAAGGCTTGGAAGATGTGACTGGAAAAGTACTCTGGAAAACATGTAATCAAGATATCTCATAGCAGATTAAAAGAAATTTTAAAAAAATAAAACAAATAAAATTTACTGCAAAGCTACCATAGTCAAAACAGTATGGTATTGGCATAAAGACAAACATATGAACTATTTGGAATACAATAGAGAACCCATAAATTAACCCTACTTTATATGATCAAATGATTTTGGCCAGAATGAAAAGATCTTTCAATGGAGAAAATATAGTCTTTTCAACAAATTGTTTTCAGAAAACTGGATGTCCACATGCAAAAAGAAAAAAGAAAAGAAGTTATATATTTACCTTATACTGTAAAAAAGAATTAACTGAAAATGTACTGAAGATGTAAATGTAGGATCTAAAACTATAAAACTCTTAGAAGAAAACATAGGGGAAACTTTTGTGCCATTGGATTTTGTTATGATTTCTTAGATATGGCACCAAAGTATTGGCAAGAAAATAAAAAATAAATAAATTGGACTTTATCAAAATGAAAATCTGTGCAGAAAAGTATGCTATCAAGATAGTAAAAAGACAACTCACAGAATGGGAAATGTTTTAAGTCATATATCTGACAAGAGATTCATATCTAGAATATATAAGTAACTTCAAACTCAATACCAAGTAACAAACAATACAATTCAAAAATGGGAAAATGACTTCACAGGCATTTCTCCAGAAAATATATAAAAATAGTCAACACACGAGAATATAGTCAGCATCACTGATCATCAGGCAAAGGCAGATCAAAACCACAATGAGATACAACTTTATTCTGATTAGGTTGGCTATTATCCAAGACCATAACCTAGGAAGGAAAAAAACTGATAAATTGGACTTTATCGATATTAAAAAACTTTTAGTCTGTGAAGACACTGTTGAGATAATTAAATCACAGACTGGAAAATATATCGGCAGAATACAATTCTGATAAAGATCTTGTTTCCAGAATATGTGAAGAACCCTTAATGCTCAACAATAAGAAAACAAAGCACCTAATTAAAAATTGGGCAAAAGATCTGAACAGACACCTCACCAGAGAAAATGTACAAATGGCTAAAATCATATGAAAAAAACTGAATTGTTGTTAGAGAATTGCAAAATAAACAGCAATAAGAGTACACTACATATATATTAGAATGGCTCTCATCAAAAAAA
>NW_007732653.1:5974-7245 GCF_000696425.1 Galeopterus variegatus
AAAAAAACTGACATTACCAATTGCTGGTGAGGATCCAGAGCAACAGGAACTCTCATTGCTAGTGGGAATACAGACTGGCACAGGGAGATCGTAAGACAGCTTGACAATCCTATATAAAACTAACTGTAGTTATACTACACAGTCCAGCAATCATAATTTCTAGGCATTTATGCAACTCGTTTGAAAAGTCATGTCCACCTAAAAACCTGCACGTGAAAGTTTAGCAGCTTTATACAAAATTGCCAAAAATTGGAGTCAAGGAAATGTCCTCCAATAGATGAATTGACAGACAAATTATGATATATTCTGTGATTAAAATAAATGAGTTATCAAGCCATAAAAGACATGAATGAGTGTTAAATGCATGTTCTGAATGAAAAAATCTACTCTAGAAAGCTACATACTCTGTGACTTCAATTATATGACATTCCAAAAAGGGGTAAATGATAGAATACAGATACAGAGAGTTACACATAGAAGTATTTATAGATGTGTGTGTATTCATGAGTTAATATGAATACATATATTCCTTTGCTCTGTGACTGAAGGGGCCTAAAAGCAAGTGTAATACAGTCACAATGAATGCACCTAGTACCCAGATGTTGGTTTCGAATACCATTCTCCAGTAAATGGAAGTAGGTCTCAGAAAAATTGGCTGATTCAAGATCTGGAGCAGAAAATGTACAAGATGAGCCTGGAGTATCTTGTAGTATCAGAAAGTAAAGAAGTGCTCAAAACAGGAAAACACAGTGATGGGGTATGTCAAAGAGACAGAGAAGCCAACTGAAAGAGGTTCCAATAGCTAAGGCTGGAGCAATTTCAGCAAGACAATAAAGCAGTATTTGAATTATAACCCAAGTATAAAATAAATATCCATGAGTACCTATGAATCAATGGTAGTAATAAATAAATAAGTAAATGGGGGAGAAGAGACAAATTTTCTGTGAAGAATTACAAATAATTTATGTAGATTCAACACCTTCAAGTGATGGAGCATAGTTTACCACTCTTTAAGTGTGGTCTGCATACAGTGATGTCCTTCCAAAGAGCACAGGATGGGAAGGCTGATAAAAAGAGAAAATTTACAGGGGCAAAATCTCACATACCCTACCTCAGTCAGGTGATCAAGATTACTAACAGTGATGTCATCTTGTCAAGTATTTACCCTTGATATGACATCATAGAATTGGCTTTTTACTCTGTGTTCTTCTGCCCCAAACTACATCACCCCAGTCTAATCATTAGAAAACAGTTAGGGAAATCCCAACTAG
>NW_007732653.1:7900-15995 GCF_000696425.1 Galeopterus variegatus
TTGATATGACATCATAGAATTGGCTTTTTACTCTGTGTTCTTCTGCCCCAAACTACATCACCCCAGTCTAATCATTAGAAAACAGTTAGGGAAATCCCAACTAGGGGACATTCTACAAAATACCTGAACAATATTTCTCAAAGCGGTCAATGTCATCAAAAACAAGGGAAGTCTGAGAAACTAGCATAGTGAAGAGTTGCCTAAGGAGACTTGTCAGCTCAATAAAATATTAGGTGAACACTAAAGAAATCTTGATAAAATATAGACTTTAACTAACACACATGCATCAATATTGATTTATTGTAACAAATGTATCCTACTTATGGTAGAAGGTAATAATAGAGAGGACTCTGTGGGGTATATATATGCAAACTCACTGTCTTTCTCATTTTTCTATAAATCTACAACTGTTGTAAAACATAAAAGTTTACTTGAAAATAAGAAATTTAGATTTTTCTCAACTTAAGATGGAGTTATGTCCCCATAAACCCATCCTAAGTCAAAAATATTGTAAATTGAAAATGCATTTAATAACCTGATAAGCCCATCGTAAAGTTGAGATATCATTAAGTCGGACCATTGTAAGTGGGGACTGTCTGTACTGAATACATTTCTTATGTAGAGCAGGACAAGATTCTTGGGCATTAGATCAGGGCTTGTTGCCAGTTTTGCAGTATTTAGCTAGTTATGAAACTTTATAAGGCATTTGATTCCTTGCCTCAGAAAGGATATGCACAGCTATAAAACCTGAATTATCCCTTCTATTTTAATTTGAAAATATTTTAAGGCCCCAGGAACCTCTAGTACTATTCAGTTTACTTAACAAGCAACCAGCTCAGTGTAGATTCAGTCACAATACATTTTTGAATATATGGTCAATTCCTATTGATTAGGGATTAATCGGAGAAATTGTCTGGAAGTCGAAGGTTAGTTAGGGGAAGGTCACAAATTAGCAAACAAAGATTGGAACAAAATTAGTCAAAAGCAAGCCTACAAAAAATAATCATCCCACTTAGCCATGTGTCTGCTTTGTTTTCTATACAGTGCAGCAAATGTTAAATGCACTGGTGGTTTTATTTTTTCTAGCTAGCCTTTATCCTTCACTGCCTTCCATAATGCTCTTTCTTGGCTTCATTTCATCATAGTTTATGCAAAGCAATGTTAAATACTGATATCAAACAATGTTCAGTCTGTTTTATAAACCCCTGCCATTGTTTGTATTTGGTTAACCATCCAGAAAGCCCACCCAGGTTATGTTCCATTCAGACAGCTCGCAGGGAAACTTCCTGTCTGGTTTGGGTGGCACCAGGACTGGGCTGTCCTTTTCAAGTGCCAACTGGAGAAAACTGGTATTGCATTATCATGTTGACTGCATACAGATATTTCATTTTTTTATATTTTTCTATATTCAGTGTGCTTTACTCTCTTGTACATAAATATTAATTTAGCATGCAACTTCTCTTTCATCATGGATTATTTTAATGCCCGTTCAATATTATATTATTATAAATGTCAGTTGTTGGAAATCTCTAATCCCCCTAATACTCTACATTCTACCACCACACCTGCTCAAAATATATCTTCCAGACATCTGGCTTTTAGAATCATTTTTTAAAATTAACTTTGATGAGTACAAATTTTGCTTTTATTTGGGCATTGTAATATTAGCTGTATTTGCACTAAACCTCCCTTCACTATTGCCTTACAGTATCTAGACAGACATGTGGATAGATTTCATTCCTAGAGAATGGTAAAAATAATTATTTTTCTCACTAATCTGCCTTATAGTTGATTTAAAAAGCAGCCTCAGTCGGGGCTGTGGGAACCCATTCTCCTTCCCTAGTCTTCTTTCCTGCCCTCCTATTAACTCTGCTGGCCTCCAGTCCACCTCCGGGCTGTATGTTGGCTGTATGTTGGCTGTATGCTGTAAAGGACTGGTCTTTCAGAACTCCACTGTGGGAAGAGCCCATATACAACATAACTCAAGCACTTATTAAAATGCACCAGATATTTCATCATATAATATACCATTTATCATAAATAAAGCAGCCTGGGAAAACTTCCAAACACACTGTCGGACTGTTCTTGCAAACACGTCAGTATTGCTACCTGATACTCCCTCTCGGTTGCTCACAAGGAACTGAAAGGCTCTGCCATTGAATTTACAGATATATGAGTATACATTGTCCTACATGGTTGCCGCTTCACTTCTGCCCTCATTCTTGAGTGCACATCTGATTGTTGGCGTCCGAATGAAGTGTGGACGCTTGGTCACAAAAGAATTAGGGAAAGTTGGGTTTTATTTTCCAGACTCAAAGTAAAATACAAAGGTAATTCAAAAAGTTCATGGTAAAATATGCTATGAATCCTTCCTTGAACTTTCTGAAGAGCCCTCATATCATTTCTATATTTTACTGGGTTTCATAAAACTTTAACTTCTAATATGGTGAGGGTGGGAGCCTGTATTTTTTTTTTTTGCCAGAATTTGGGTAGATGAGTATACATGATTTAACATAATTTTTACTATTCTCCACAGGTTTGAATTGTCTTTATTCATACACTTTAATCAGTTTTTGAAAGTCAAATAATATTTCAAGTCCCACGTAAGCTTTGTTATTGGTTATTACACGTTGAGGGGAAAAAAGTAAAAATAAAAAAGGCAGGACAGACAAGGAGTGATGAGCATTCAGAAATTATGTGCAATCATAGATATATTATTTAGGGAAATAATATCATTCCATATATAGACTATAACATATTTTGAAAATTGATTAAAAAAGAGAGCTTTTCAAGTGGATTTAAGCGCTTTTCTGTCAGCTGCTCTAGGTGATTACAAGCACTACAGCTGATTATTATGCCCAAAGGAGAATGCTTTTGGAAGTGAGGATTGATATGGCAAATGGAATAAAATATACTGCGCCCAATTTTCATTTCAAAGCCATTATTCACGCTGTGTAGTAAAGGCTCTAGAAAGGTGAAGAGAAGTCCTGTCAGTGATCCATTTCTTCTAAAGATACTGTTCTTCTGAAGACAGCAGCTGAGAAGAGCAAAGCCCACTCCTCCTGCAGAGTTTGTTAATAATGAATTTTGTCACACTGAATGCTATTTAAAGCAGCTGGCAAGACAAATACATTGCTGGTGTTCTGGAGACTTCCACCATCATGCCTGTGGTAGACATCAATAGTCCATCACACCACACCTTCCATACGGAGCCTCACAATTTCTCTCAAAATAATCTTCCTCTGGAAATCAAGGATGGCATTACAAATAAACCTATCTGCTTATAACCAATATTATAAGCCATTTTGAGAGTGTCTACTGGCAAAAGAGATTATTAACTTTGAAAATCTGTTGCAAGACTTAAGTTAAAAAATTATATATTGATAATCCACATAGTTAACTCCGGATGAGTCTTAGTAAAGGTAATATTTTGAGGTGGCTAACACTCATCCCTCGGTATCCATGGGGATTAGTTCCAAGACCTCCCCCAGATACCAAAATTCACAGGTGCTCCCCCAGATACCAAAATTCACAAGTCCCTGATATAAAATGTCATACTATTTGCATATAGTCTATGCACATCCTCCTATGTACTTTAAATCATCTCTAGATTACTTATAATACATATTACAATGTATATGCTATGTAAATAGTTATTATACTGTATTGTTTAGGGAATAATAATGAAAAAAATAAACATCTGTACATGTTCAGTAAAGATGCAATTTTTTTCCAAATAGTTTCGAAACGCAGTTGATTGAATCCACAGATGCAGAATCTGTGGATATGGAGGGCCAACTGCCTTTGAAATCCTTGTGGAAATCCTCTTCTTCTGGACTAAGAGAAAGGAATCTCTATTTATCAGTATTGCTAGAGGAAATTGTCACAGAATTTTGTTATAAATCTATGTGTCGAAGAGCTCTGAATGTACAATGGCTTTAAGGGAAAATTGTACTACAAACTGAAAAGGTTCTTCTCAAATTAATAATTTAATATCTGGACCTGGAATCATTTACTATGCTGGACACCACTCCCTCACTACACACACTTACACAAATGTGTGCACACACATATACACACACACACATACTTGCACACAGACACACATGCACATACACACATACATACAGAGAACTCCTTTCACTTCTTTACTGAAAAGGCAGGAATGAAAAGCATTTTTATTCTAATTTTTAAAAAATTTTTTCACTGGTAGCAAATATATCTTTCCCTATCTGAAAAATAACAGCAGCAAAGCTGCACACTGGAGCTGAACACATGGCCATCTCCACTGAGCTGGCTGCCACCCTGTCCTTGATGACCCTGCTCCTGGGCTTGGGGTGCAGTTGAACAGGTAATTTCCCCACAAAGTGAGAAAGATATACACATAAAATTATAGCAGAGATTTCGAATGCAGGATCTAAGGGTAATAGAAAAACAAACAAAATTATCACTATGTTAAAACAAAGCACAAAATAAGTGACAAACTGATTTTCTTTAAAAAAAGTAAAGCTCATTAAATAATGAATCCACTCCACCACTCAGTTGTACAAAAAAGTAAATATTCCTTATCTTATGGTATACTAAGTTGTATTTATTTGATTTGAGAAAGAAGTTATAGGAGAAAGTACTGGAAAAAAATTATTCTATTTTTAAATCAGATATTTATGAGTGCCTTTCAAGTGCCAGTTACTGGGGGTAAAACTAAAAAATAAGACATGATCTTTATGGAACTGTTGTCTCTTGTATTTAGTGGCACAAATTAATAATTTCAATAATGTGTTGTAAAGCTTAAAGCAATACACACACACACATACACGGTATACTTCCACTGGACTAATGAATAGAAATTTCATAATTTTAATAATCATAACTCTTCTGCTACTCTGATGAAAATTACTGGACCTCATTATATATATGTATACACACATACATAAAATTATGCATGTTAAATTATAAATTTTGTATCCGTTGACAGTGCGGACCCCACCAGCCCAATGGAATGCCAGCATCCACGCCACCCTGTGGTGGAGAGGTTTTGTCTGTTCTGTACCCTGGTGCGCATGCATGCAGAGCTCCACTGGGGCTCTATATTATTGCAAGAGAGATGTGATAGTAAAAGATTTCTTCGGAATTTTTCTTGTTGTTTAAGAAGATGGTATCCCAGCAATATTGTTTAATTAATTATCAGAACTATATGTACTAGTAAAATGAACAAATTGTCACACTGAATTATATTTTTTAAAATGTTGGTGTGGTAGAAAGCTAATAAAGGAAAACTACTGATTACCTAATTACATTCAAATTTAAAAAAAAAAAACTATATCAAGTTCTCATGAAGACATAAAGGAGTAAAAGAATAAACAAGGTATTTCATGCAACAGATATGTATTTGGCACCTTCTGGTCTGTAGCTAAAGACATGATTATAACAGAGATTGTTCTCAAGGAATGCACATCATAGATCAAGACAAGCAAAGGGAAAAATGAGATTATGAAGTATTACATTATCCCTACAGTAACAGAAGCCAGGTAGAGTGCTGTAAACTCATAGGAAGGGTATCCAACTTTCAAAGAGTTTGAAGTTCAGGAAACTTAAGAAAGCGAACATTGGAGCAAGGTTTTGAAAATATGTTGGGATTGGACGGTTTGAAAAGGCAGGAAGAATAGAATAAAAGGTGAGTTGCATTTTGGAGATTAAAAAGCAGTTGATAAACATGGAGTGAGACCTCAGAGAAAGGCCCTGATAAAGGTACAGATATCAAAAGAATGGGATCATTGTACATCAAAAAATAACTTGAATTTGCTGTAGAAGACAACTAGATAGCATTGAAGGGTTTGAGCAGGGAGTGGCTGGACTGGGTAGTGTATTGGAGTGCATTGTGCACGAAGCATGAAGGACGGGTTGTAGATAAGCTGGCAGGAGCAACAAGTGGGGAAGTGAAGAACTGAGATGTTTGAGTGGAGTCTAGAAAGTAGAACTGGCAGAGCTACCGGACCAATGAACGTATTTGGAGGTGGGGGATAGGGAGAAGATTCAAATGTGATATTCAGATTTCTGGCTTAAGCTATTGCCTGGGGTGTATTTCTTAGTAAGATGCTCCATGTTCTCTTATTGACAAGGAAGATTTTCCTGAGGTCACAAACTGGCTACCACCCTGCTAATTCCCTGGTGAAATTAGAAAGAAAAGAGGTTTCAGTCAAACTTAGACTTTGTACAATCTTCTAACCTGTTGATATGGTTTTGGCACTTAGGAGATTTTAGTTACCTTTTTAAAAGATAATTCTGGTTGCACTTAGGAGATTGATGAGAAAATAACAAAGCTAGAAACAGAGAGAGCAACCGTTAGTGTGTCCTGGGCAAAAACAACGGTGGCTTGAGCCAGATTGGTGAGAAGTGTCTGTATGTTGGATGAGTGGGAGGCAGAGTTACAGGAGCTCAAGTGCACTACAAAACACATAATGGGTGTCCGTGGACACCAAAACTCATCCAAGATGGTCTAAATACAGAGGTTTTAATGAAGGCATACCTTCAGAGTTTAAAAAGAAAACAAAGGTAGTTAAGGCACCCAGGTTTTAATAAAATTATTTGCATTCACAGGGATACATGAGACAGTGGGGCTGAAATAGTTCACCTGGATTCTGATGAGAGCTGGGGCCCTGGAGGAAAGGGACCACCCACGACAGAGCACAGAATGCAGGGGGGCAGCGGAGAGGTACACCAGCTCTCTCCTCCTGTGCTCAGTCTCCTTCCATTGGCTGAACACAACCAGAAGCCACTTGGCACGAGAACTGGAGTGACACAGAGGCCAGATCTTGGGGCAGAGTCAGACAGACAGAGACAGTGTGGGGGGGGGATACATGTGAGAGGGGCAGGTGGAGAAAAGGCAGTAACAGAGATGCACATGCATGCACACACACACCAGGAGCGGAGTCAAAATGCAAACGGCAGAGTGGGAAAAAATGTAACATACCACAATAAATGGCTAATTTTATGAAGAAATCTTAGAACTCGATAATAAGGAACTAATGCTTTAGCAGAAAACAAATGACAAAATATATCAATGGACTATTCAGAGAAAATGAGACATGTAAGACACATTATCAGACTTTTATGAAATGATGCTGAACACCATGGAAGTAATATATTAAAATTAAAACTTTACTCAGTGAACATTTCTCATTTACCAGAGTAATAAGAATTAAGTTTGCGAAGACACTTTTTGATAAGGCTGTGCTAGATTGACTCATACATGGATGGGTGGGTAAAATCATACCAACACTAAGAAGGACAATTCTGCAACTCAAAATGACACATATATTAAATTATTACTTGTGGTACTATTTGTAACGCCAAATAGTTGAGAAAATCTTAATGTGTGGAGTGCTTGGTATATCTGTGGTACAACTATACAACAGTTTTGTAAGCATCTGTAAAGAAAACAATAGGTAAGCACCCATACAGAGCTATGAAAAACTCCCTAAAAGATAAGCATATAGGACCAATCCACAGAAGTATATTTTGAAGCTAATAAAGTTACTATTTAGGTTTTGGGGGTGGATGCTGAGCAATTGGAGAAAAAGGTGATTTAAACTTAATTATACGTAGTACATAAAATGTGTAACACATAGGTTATATCTTTATCTATTACTCTACCTCTAAGAATACTGGGATTCAAAATTGAAACCTTGCCTAAGTGAATGCAGCTATGTAGTCTTTCCTTGTGTGCTTTGCCAATCCTCATCTGCTCCAGTGACTTAGCGGTGGACACAAGCTAACCCAAAGGGCTAGGAGTGAGGGTGTGGGGTGAAAGAGATAAAGACCAAGCTTATATTATAAAACTAAAATTGATACCAAAATGCTATTAGTTTCAACTTGGTTAAAAGTCATTATGCTTTTCTAATTTATTAGATATTAATCCCTTTATCTCCATTGTGGTAAAATCTTTCAATGGGTTTTAAGGTGTTTTCCAACTTAAAAGAAAAAAACTTTGACAAGTCAAATCAAGAAGAGTTGGAAGGATCCAAAATCCTGATATTTAAACAGAAAATTGAAAAAGTCATAAGTATTTGCATCACATATTTGCAAAATAGAATTC
>NW_007732653.1:16752-17484 GCF_000696425.1 Galeopterus variegatus
TCTCTAATTAACATTAGATACATAAAAGACATTTCCTTTTTAAAATATTTTGTTTCACCTATTTACATACTTACTGAATGGGCCTTGAAAAACATTAGATGAGAGGAGGCAGAAGCATAACTAACGTTAAAGGCAAGAGTTATCTTTAAGAGTTCATCATTTTCATTGTGTGATTCCACACTATTCTACTGGGAAATAGAATTGGTAGATAAATAGGTAATTGATAAAATCTGGATAACAATATCACCTACCTAATTGAAATGTGGTTTAATCAAAAGAAATAGCAAATCAAACAATTTACAGCATATTTAAATATGTAAGTATTGAGTTTACATTTATACATTTGTGTGTGTGCCTGTGTATACGACGTGTGTGCATACATATACACACACATGTATAATTCTGAGACTTTTTATTACTGAAAAATGAGAAAATACTCATTTTGAGTATATAGCAGTCCCTTGATTACAGAACAGAATGATAAACAAGACTATTTTCTCCTAAAGCTTATTAGTATTAAAAAAGCTACTGCTACTAAAATATGAGTGATTTATACACGGTTTCTTTAGTTGGTTGATTAAGATACTTTTGCTATGCATTGTGTGGTTTTCCCAACAATATGAATTACTATGAAGTACTTATTGCAAATCTTTTTTTTCTTTTAGTTTGAAATGAAACTAAATAAAAATAAATGAAAAATAAGTACTTATATACACACATACATGTATACAT
>NW_007732653.1:17807-20865 GCF_000696425.1 Galeopterus variegatus
ATGAAACTAAATAAAAATAAATGAAAAATAAGTACTTATATACACACATACATGTATACATCTTTGTAACTAATTGAAAAAGATGCATATTTCTTTCAGGCTATTTTTCCATTTTCCCAAATAATGACCATTTACATTATAAATGTATATTTCCAATAAAGAAGTTATTAAACCAGCAAATCACATGAACTTCCCTGAAAAGTTCCATTCTTAGAAGCAAGGAATCCAGAATACCCAAGACAATCTGAAAAAAGTAAACAAAGTTGGAAGACTCTCACATCACAATTTAAAAACATACTGTAAAGTTATGATAGTCCATACATATGATACAGGCATAAGGACAGAAATACAGATCGATGGAATAGAAGTGGGAGTCCTGAAATAAACCCTACAAGTGTGCTAAGACAAAGCATTGTCAGGATTGAGTAGTGTTTTCACTAAATCATACTGGATGTCTAAAGGCAGACAAAGAAATTGGACCCCTATCACGTGACACATATAAATTATATTTCTATATAAAAATGAACTCGAAATGGATCATAGACCGTTTAGAAGCAAAGAATCCAAATGACCTAAAATTAGGCGTTCAAACCACAAAACTGTTAAGAAAAAAATAGACCTAAATCTTGGTGACTCTGGATTAGGTAATGGTGTTTTATATGACACCAAAGGCACTAGTGACAACAGAGAAACTAGATATTTTGAACTTCATCAGAATTAATAACTTTTGTGCATCAAAAAGTACAACGACAATCTACAGAAAGGTAGAAAATACTTGCAAATTATATATCTGGTAAGGGCCTCCTGTTTCCAGAATACATAAAGAACTCTTACAGTTTAATGATAAAAAGTCAAATTCCCAATTAAAAGTAGACAAAGTTACTGAGAGGACATTTCTCTAGAGAAGATATACAAATGGTCAATAAGCACATGAAAAGATGCTTAATATTTTTTGCCATTTGGGAAATGCAAACCAAAATCAGTGAGATGCTACCACACACTTACTAGATTGGCTATAATAATAATAATAATAATAATAAAACCATATGGACAATAACAAGTACTGGCAAGGAAGTGAGAGAACTGGAAACTGCATACTTCACTGGAATCACTGTAAAATGGAGTGGTGAGTGTGAAAAACAGTTCAGCAGTTCCTCAAAATATTAAACATAGAGTTATTATATGTCTTAGTCTATTTGGGCTGGTATAATAATAATGCCATATACTGGGTGATTTATAAACAGCAGAAATTTATTTCTCACAGTTCTGGTGGCTGGGAAGTCCAAAATCAAGGTGCTGGCGAATTCAGTGTCAAGTGAGAGTCTCTGGTGTCTTTTTTATTTTATTTATTTTAAAATTTAATTTTATTTTGTCAATATACAATGTGGTTGATCATTGTGGCCCATTACTGAAACCTCCCTCCCTCCTCTCTCTACCCCCTCCCGCCCAACAACCTCATAACTGTTCGCTTGTCAACTTCAAGGAATTGTAATTGTTGTGTCTTCTTCCTCGCCCCCAGTGTATTTGTGTATTTATTTATTTATTTTTTAGCTCCCACAAATAAGTGAGAACATGTGATATTTCTGTTTCTGTGCCAGACCCATTTCACTTAACAATTCTCTCTAGGTCCATCCATGTTGCTGCAAATGGCAGTATTTCATTCCTTTTTATAGCAGAGTAGTATTCCATTGTGTAGATGTACCACATTTTCCATATCCACTCATCTGATGATGGACATTCATTTTCCGTATCCACTCATCTGATGATGGACATTTGGGCTGGTTCCAATGCTTAGCTATTGTAAATAGTGCTGCAGTGAACACTGGAGAACAGGTATACCTTCAATGTGATGATTTCCATTCCTCTGGGCATATTCCCAGCAGTGGGATAGCTGTGTCATATGGTAGATCTATCTGCAATTGTTTGAGGAACCTCCATACCATTTTCCATAGAGGCTGCACCATTTTGCAGTCCCACCAACAATGTATGAGAGTTCTTTTTTCTCCGCAACCTCCCCAGCATTTATCATTCACAGCCTTTCAGATATTAGCCGTTCTAACTGGGGTGAGATGGTATCTCAGTGTGGTTGTGATTTGCATTTCCCAATTGCCAAGTGACGTTGAGCATTTTTTCATGTGTCTGTTGGTCATTTGTATATCTTCCTTTGAGAAATGCCTAGTTAGCTCCTTTGCCCTTTTTTGAATTGGGTTACTTGTTTTTTTGTTGTAAAGTTGTTTCAGTTTCTTATATATTTTGGATATTAATCCTTTGTCAGATATATATTTTGCAAATATTTTCTCCCACTCTGTTGGTGGTCTTTTAACTGTTGTTTATTTTGCTGTGCAGAAGCTTTTCACTTTCATATAATCCCATTTGTTTATTTTTCCTTTAGTTGCCTGTGATTTGGGGGTCATATTCATGAAGTCTGTTCCCAGGTCAACTTCCTGAAGTATTTCTCATATGTTTTTTTCAAGAAGTTTTATTATTTCAGGGAGTATATTTAATTCTTTAATCCATTTTGAATTGATTTTAGTATATGGTCAGAGGTATGGGTCTAGTTTCATTCTCCTACATATGGATATCCAGTTATCCCAGCACCATTTGCTGAAGAGGCAGTCTCTTCCCCAGTGTACAGGATTGGTGCCTTTGTCAAAGATCAGATGGCTGTAGGTGTGTGGGTTGATTTCTGGATTCTCTATTCTATTCCATTGAACAGTGTGTCTATTTTTATGCCAGAACCATGCTCTTTTGGTTATTATAGCTTTGTAGTATAGTTTAAAGTCAGGTAGTGTTATGCCTCCAGTTTTATTTATTTTATTTTATTATTATTATTATTATTTTTGCTCAGCATTGCTTTGGTGGTGTGTGGTCTTTTGTTATTCCATATAAATGTCTGGATAGTTTTTTCCATTTCTGAGAAAAATGTCATTGGAATTTTGATGGGGATTGCATTGAATTTGTATATCACTTTGGATAATAAGGACATTTTCACAATGCTAATTCTTCCAATCCAACAGCATGGGATATCTTTCCATCTTCTTGTGTCCTCTTTAATTTC
>NW_007732653.1:21595-23378 GCF_000696425.1 Galeopterus variegatus
TGTTCACTATTGGAGAATAGAAATGCTACTGATTTTTGTGTGTTGATTTTGTATCCTCCTATTTTGCTGAAATTATTTATCAACTCCAAGAGTTTTTTTGTAGAGGCTTTAGGCTGTTTGATATACGGAATCATGTCATCTGCAAATAGGGACAGTTTGACTTCATCTTTTCCAATCTGGATGCCCTTCATTTCTCTCTCTTCTCTGATTGCTCTGGCTAGTACTTCCAACACTATTTTGAATAGGAGTGGTAAGAGTGGGCATCCTTGTCTAGTTCCTATTCAGGATGATACTGGCAGTGGGTTTACCATATATAGCTTTAATTATGTTGAGACACTTTCCACTATACCTAACTTATAGAGAGTCTTTATCATGAATGAGTGCTGAATTTTATCAAATGCTTTTTCATCATGTATAAAGATGATCATATGGTCATTGTGTTTGATTTTATTGATGTGGTGTATCACATTTATTGATTTGTGTATGTGGAACCAAACTTGCGTCCCTGGGATGAATTCCACTTGATCATGGTGTATAATTTTGCATATGTGTTGCTGTATGCTGTTAGCTAGTATTTTATTGGGGATTTTTCCTTCCATAATTATCAGGGATATTGGCCTGAATTTTTCTTTTTTAGTTGTATCTTTACCTGGTTTTGGCATCAGGGTGATGTTTGCTTCATAGAATGCATTTGGGAGAATTGCCTCTGCTTCAATCTTTTGGAATAGTTTGTAGAGAATTGGGGTCAATTCCTCTTTAAATATTTGGTAGAATTCTGCTGTGAATCCATCTGGTCCTGGGCTTTTCATTGTTGGGAGCCTTCTGATAACAGCTTCAGTGTCTTTTATTGTTATTGGTCTGTTCAGATTTTCTGCACCATCTTGGCTCAGTTTTTGAAGTTTGTGTGTGTCCAGAAATTTATCTATTTCCTCCAGATTTTCAAATTTGTTTGCATATAGTTGTTTATAGTAGTCTCTAATGATTCCTTGTATTTCAGAGGTATCAGTTGTAATATCACCTTTCTCATTTCTAATTTTTGTTATTTGGGTCTTCTTTCTTCTTTTTTTAGTTAGCTATGTTAATGGTTTGTCGATTTTATTTATCTTTTCAATAAATCAACTTTTTGATTCATTGATCTTTTGTATCATTTTTGGGGGTTTCAATTTCATTTAAGTTCTGCTCTGATCTTAAAGATTTCTTTCTATCTGCTCACTTTGGGTTTGGATTGTTCTTGTTTTTCTAGTTCTTTAAGGTGAAGTATTAAGTTGTTCACTTGTCATCTTTCCATTCTTCTGAAGTAAGCATTCAATGTGATAAATTTCCTCCTTAGTACTTCTTTTGCAGTATCCCACAGGTTTTGTTATGATGTATCATTTTTTTCATTACTTTCAATAAAGTTTTTGATTTCCTGTTTAATTTCTTCTTGAATCCATATGTCATTAAGTAGAATGCTGTTTAATTTCCCTGTGTTGTATAGTTTCCAGAATTTCTTTTGTTATTGATTTCTAATTTTAATCCATTGTGGTCTGAGAAAATACATGGGATAATTCCAATTTTTTTGAATTTGTTGAGACTTGATTTGTGAGCTAACATGTGATCTATCCTGGAGAATGATATGTGTGCTGATGAGAAGACTGAATATTCTGAGGTTGTTGGATGGAATGTTCTGTAGATATCTGCCAAGTCCAATTGGTCTAGAGTATTGTTTAGATCTTGTGTTTCTCTGCTGATTCTTTGCCTCATTGACCTGTCCAATATTGATAGTGGGGTGTTCAGGTCCCCT
>NW_007732653.1:24238-31790 GCF_000696425.1 Galeopterus variegatus
TGTGATATTAGTGTCTCTTTCCTTCTTTAGGTCTAATAGGGTTTGCTTTGTAAATCTGGCTGTGCCGACATTGGGTGCATATATATTTATGATTTTTATGTCTTCTTGATGGATGAATCCTTTTATCATTATGTAGTAGCCCTCATTATCTCTCTTTGTGGTTTTTAGTTTTAAGTCTATTTTATCAGATATAAGAGTAGTTACTCCAGCTCATTTTTCATTTCTGTTTGCATGGTAAATCTTTTTCCATCCTTTCACTCTTAGTCTATGTGAGTCTTTATGGGTGAGATGGGTCTCTTGAAGGGAGCATATAGTTGGGTCCTCTTTTTTAATCCAGGCAGACCATTCTGTGTATTTTATTTGGTGAATTTAATCCTTTTACATTAAGAGTTGTTATTGAAAAGTGTTGATTTACTCCTAGCATTTTATTGATTTTTGTTTGGATGTCTTAAGTGTCTTTTGTTCCTTTATTTCTGATTTACTGTTTGTCTTTTGTATTTGTTGGTTCCTTGGGTTGTAGATAAACTTTTTTTTTTCTTCTCTTCATTGTTGGCATTTTTATTTTACTAGTGGGTTTTGATTTTTCTTAAGTTCTTATGGTGGTGGTAGTTATTCTTCAAGTACCAAACCCAATACTCCCCTGAGAATTTCTTTTAAGGGTGGTCGTGTGGTAGTGAACTCCTGCAGTTTTTGTTTGTCTGAGAAATATACTATATGCCCTTTGTTTCAGAAGGATAGCCTTGCAGGGTAGAGTATTCTTGGCTGGCAATCTCTGTCTTTTAGTATTTTGATTATATCATCCCATTCCTTTCTGGCTTTTAGGGTTTGTGATGAATAGTCTGATTTTAGTCTGATTGGGACTTCCTTATAGGTGACTTGACGCTTCTCTCTTGCAGCTTTTGAGTTTCTCTGTTTGTCTTTGAGTTTTAGTAATTTGACTATAACATGTCTTGGAGAAAACCTTTTTGGGTTGAATGCAATCAGGGATCTTTGAGCTCCCTGAATCTAAAGATCTGTATCTTTTCCTATACCTGGGAAGTTTTCTGCCACTATGTTGTTGAATATGTTTTCAATGCAATCTCCTTTTCCCTCCCGTTCTGGAATACCCATGACTCGGATATTTGAGTGCTTCAGGTTGTCTGATATCTCACTTAGATTTTGACGTTTTTAATTCTTTTTTCTTTTTTCTTTTTTTTTCTGCCTGTGTTTTTTCAAACAGCCCATTTTCAAGGTCAGACGTTCTCTCTTCTGCTTCTGCAAGCCTGCTGGTTAAACTCTCTGTTGTGTTCTTTATTTTGCTGAATGAATTCTTCAGCTCAGCAAGCTCTGCTACATTCTTTTTCAGGGCATTGATTTCCTTGTACATTTCTTCTTTCAGGTCCTGTATCCTTTACTCATTTCATTGTGTTGTCTATCTGAGTCTTCTTGTATCTCATTTAGTTTCCTTAGAATTATCACTCAAAATTCCTTGTTCTATAGGATCTAGAGCTTTAGAGTTATTACCCTTTGGTGGTATACTTTGTTGATTTTTCATATTTCTAGTATCTTTCCTTTGATGTTTAGTCATTGTAGCAAGGGATTTTATAGTGCACTGGTTTGACACTATACTCTGGCTAGGATGCTGTTGGGGCTGCCAGTTTGGCATGGCTGCCTCAGTGTCTGCTCACTTACCTGCTGGCACCTCAGGTGCATGGTCACCACAAGTCTCGGGCCTCTCTGGGGAGGTGCCTCTCTGATCTGCACGCACACGGCCAGGCTTGGGATAGGGTCCAGCAGCAGGAAGACCTTCGTGCTACGTCACGTGCTGGTGCCATGGGGTGCATGGTTTCCACAAAACTCGGTCCTCTGTGGGGGGGCACCTCTCTGGTCGGCGTGCACTCAGCCAGACTGGGGATTGGGCCAGCAGCTCTGAGGCCTACCTGTTCGGTTGCGTGCTGGTGCTGCCTCTCTTTAAGTATTTGATTCTGGGACAGCTGCATCTTGCACAGGCCTCAGGCTGCTTCTACTCATGGTGGAAAGTGGCAAGCAGCCGGCAGGTACAAGCAGATCATATGGCAAGAGGAGGCAAGAGAACCCTGTGTCTTTTTTATAAGGGCACTAGTCCCATTCATGAGGGCTCTGCCCTTATGAACTAATCTGCTTCAAAAGGCCCCACCACCAAATATCATTACATTAGGGGTTAGGATTTTAAAATAGGAATATGGGGGACATATTCACTTAGTCCAAAGCATCATATGAACTAGCAACTCTAGAGCCAGATTGCCTGGTTTAAATGGTATATATGCCACTACCTAGTCATTTAAACTTGGGCAAATTAAATTCTTTATAGGGGGTGGGGCTTCTATATCATAGGTCTTCTGTAAGAACTTTTAATATGTTGTGAGAAAGCCTTTATGACACACGCAAAGAATCACGATTCAGTAAATATTCATCACCATTAGTAGTTTTTTTACATAACCAGATACTGTGAATATAGAAACTGAAATGACAAAATATTTGGTGTCAGGTGGAACCCAATAGAGGTGCAAATCATGGAGTTGGGGGTACAAGTGGATCACTCTTACTATATCATGATGTATATAAATAGTTATAGATGGCATAGATAGATAGATCAACAATGGAACCTAATTGATAGATTTGACTAGAAAGTAAGTTCGCTGTGAAAGGGCAGGAAAGAAAGATATGGTCAGGCCGAAGAATATAACAGCTGCTGTGGGCTCTGCAAAGATAGCTGATTTAGTCCTTTGGACCACTACTTGGGAGAATTTTGCAAGGACCCAGGTGAGATTGTGGCAGAACTGTATTAAACAACATGGTGAGAAGAAAGCACAAATATACATATATTTTTGAAACATGGTCATTCTGACCCAAATACAAGATAGTGAGTTGGGAATGAACTGAGTTGGGACTGGTGGCACCTAGGGCCATAGCCTGACTCTCCCAGGAAAGCATTTTTATGAGTAAGAGGATATCTCATTTTTGTTAGATTGAGTCTCAGTTGCCTGGTCTAGACTCTTAGAAGATACACACTGAGATACACACATGAACACACATGGACACACGCACACATTGAAATTATGCAAGTGCGTTATCTACCATTTGGCTGACTATGTAAACATCTTCATAGGGTCATTCAATTTAGCAGTGGGGGACTGGGCCACATACTGCCCAGGCATTATCTTTACAGAAAAGATTTCTTTTGCAAATATTATTTACTTTTTTACATTTGTTTTACTCATTTTCACAAATTGCCATTATGTAACACAGACGTTCTTCTACATGGATGAAAAGGAATTGATCTCACAAGAGCAATATTTAAAATAAAATGTAAGCTAAATAACAGTAATATCTATGACTTTGAAGTGATTGATTATGGGGCTCTGAACATGGTAGTCAAACAAAATAGTTTTGTGAAATGACCACATATTCCTCTTCACTCGTAAAAAGATAAAACTAGTAGAATTAGTGCATGAGAATGTAGGATTTTAGAACTCATAATTAACAATCTGTGCTAACAATTTTCTTTCAAAGAAAGGTACAGTGTTATGTAGAGGCAAGTTCATGAATTTTAACTTAGCTCTGCTTAGGTTTCTCTTAATTCCAGACTTTCCCGGAACTCTGCAGCAGTAGTTACCTAAGAAAGAATGACATAGCACTCATTGAATGCCTAGTATGTAGGAGGATATCTCACTTTAATAACTGTGTCTAATAATCCCAGAAACTTTGTGAAGTATTATTCTCTTCTCACTACTTGTAATATAACTAAAATTAATAATAATGAAATAGGAACATCTAAGTTGAGTTTAAGATAAACCAAAGCAGTCAATCACTCTGAGATATTAAACATTGGTTCAGGAAAGATTTGACAATAATTGATAGTTTGGATTAAGTCAGGGTTTAATTTAAAGGAGATATTCTGCTTCTTTTTAAAATTCACACTTTTAGTAATAGAGTCCTTTGCTGTTAAATTTCCTTGTCTATTATGCCATTTATTCTAGTCTGTTTTTCAAGAAATGGACCGACATGTGCTTAGTTGAGAAATCCCTGGAAGATTCTTAATAATCTGGGGAAGGTCCTTTGCTTCCTTTAACTTTCTAAAATTGTATTTTAGAGTAGTAAACTCTCTTCCATTCAGAGCAAGTCTCATTATGTCTATAGCAGTTTCTTTCCTCTTAAGCCAGGAGGAGGCTACTAAAATTTTTCAGAGAAAAACATGTGGTGTAGTCATAAGAGATGCTAATGTTAATATGGACTGGTTCCGGCCTCTTTTTGTCATGAAATAATTAGTGTTGCAAAATACCAGCAGGTGTTGAAAGAGCAGGATTAATTTGTAAGAGTTGAATGACATCATTTTCAAATGGCTTATTAAACACTAATTAGATTTCCAATTGTGTGACTCTCCACGTACTTGTGTCAGGATGGAAAAGTTCAAACACCTGCTTTCTCTCTGACAGAGGTGAACAAGGTTACAGTTTAATTTTCATAGGTGACAGTTTATCAAATGGAATCAAAATAGAGATATCCAGATTCATTTTTTTATACAATGAAGACTATGTTTGAACCTTTATTTTTATACTCAGTGTTCTCAGCCAATTAAGAAATTTTACTAAACAGTACAATTCTTTGATTTGCCCTTTGTAATTCAAAGTACTTATGTAATGAGATTTCTTCAGACGTATTGTCAAATAAGACAGTATACTCCTGAACAGAAAAGGATTTTCAAAGGGTAGTCAAACACAGGGCTGAATAATCCCACATTTTATCTTGATAAATGTAGGCAATGAGACTTTTTGTTTTTATTATTCAGTTCTTTGTTGGTAATGTTTATTTTAGTTATTTTATATTACTTTTTAAAATCTGAAATTTAAATATATGAAATATTTCAACAAACAAAAGTATCAACAAACAAACAGTATTAAGCAAACGTAGTGATTTTTTTTTAAATAACAGGAATAATTCTAACTATATGTAACTTTAAAGAAAAGTTTTATTAGGTTTCCACCTATTGTACACACCAGCATATACATCTGAAGCCAAGGAAAAGATAATGTCAGGCATATAACACAATATGTTACATTCTGAACTGACAGATAAGTTGTTGCTACTGTCCTAAAAGTAAATAAAAAACTGCAGAATGCAGAAAGTCAATTGATTTAATGTCATTCACAGACAAAACTTATTTCATCTTTACCCCTTTGAATGCACTGGGGGAAATGTGACTGTCTGTCAAGACTCTAGCATGAAGTACAACCTCCTGTTTCTCCAACTTCCTTCTTACCATCTTCTACCCCCGGTGGCTCCGGAGATGTTGTCTGAGCAATTTCAAAGCAGGGAAAAGGTAAAAATCGTGCACCACCATACATACTTTTCAAAATATCTCCTACATTATGAACCAAGTGGAAGAGTTTATAAAATATCTACAATTAAAAAATAGCAGTATATATAAAATCCCTGTGCTGCCCTCTCTCTTCCCACGCCCTCATTAACCCTCATAAAGCTGTGTCTTGGATGACCTTGCCCCCCGACACTGGGAAACCAGGCTGATTAGAATTGAAGGCTCCTTTACATTATAACAGAGGCTCAAAAAACAAATCACAACAGCCTGACTTCATAAAATTGTTAATATTTTATTTATCATGAATATTCTGCACTAATTTTGTCTTTATGTTGTAAAATCTTTTATTACAATATTTGTCTTGATTACTGAGTTTTGGGCACATCTTTAACTGCAGCTCCTGAGACGAGCATCTACATCCCATCACATCTCTGGTCTCAGCACTCCACATCAGGAACTTGGCATTTGTTTCCACACTTAATCCCCAGAATGTCTCATAAAAGATTCTTCTTTTTCACGTGTCAGCAAAGCTGTGATATGTCTGTCCTGCTGTTTTTCCTTCTATAGCTACACGTGTGCTCTCTGGCTCATTGTTTTCTATCTGTCCTCACGTCTCCCCACCTTATCTCCACTAGAAAAGCAAGTTCCCTCTGTTTTGTTCACTCGTGTTCTGTCATCATTCCTGGCACAGAATGGGCATTCAATGACAACACACTGAATGAAAGACTGCATGATTTTTTTTTGGCATGGGGCATGTCATTTCAAGAAAAAAACAAATTAAATTTAGTTATAGTTTTCTTGGGAAACCAATTATCATTCCATTCATTCAATTGAAGAGGGAAAAGGTGGGAATTATATTTGTGCTCACTCACACTAGCTCTGTTGGCTGTTTGGGTAAGAGTGGAACAGCCTCTGGATACACTGTAAAGGGACCCAGTGTCACTCCATAGAGGTTTTGTTTTGGAATCATGGTAGTAGAGATAGAGAAATAGGTGGGGTCCTCTCTGAAAGGGGTTATCTGCCATGGTCAGCAGATTACTATATAAGCAGAGGGAGTAATGAGGATTCAAAAGATCCATATCACTGATGAAAGTTCACCTCCCTGCTGTGCAGAAGATGTACAGGAGAGGTGTTATCTCTCAGTGAGGACAAAAGGCAGCAAGTCAGCAAGGTTTTCTGGCTGATTACTACAGGGACATCAACAGGAACCAATCTAGTACAGGAGCAGCTTAGAAAGATGATATAGAAGGAATCTCACCCTTTTGATTACTGTAGATGTGTAACTGCGTGCCTGGTAGACCCCACACATACTTATTCTTACCTAAAATATTGAATCATTTTTTCAACCAAGTTTCATGCATTGATTGACTGATTCATTCATTCACTGAAAATATGTATTCAGCAACTTCAGTGTGCAGGGTACTAAAGTATACAGTGGGGGAATAAAATGGTATTTTTAAATGACCAAACATGTGAATAAATAAACGTTAAATAATGAGCAATAATCTAGTTTTAATGAGAGTTGAAATACAGCATTCAGCTTTGGACTGAGTCATACTAATGTGGATTGAAAGCTTTTAGAAGATAAAACACAAAATATCTTTTACTGTGACTTATTTCTAAGAGAGTAAGTGGGCGGTGAGAGCACAGAAGAGCTGAATTCTATCTCCAATCAAAAGACAATATTGGATAATGGAAGGTGGCCCTGACTGCATGTCTATTGCCCAGACTAAATTTCATTAACTACATGATCTATCCAATTGGCTGTGCAAAAATCAATTGTGAAGACGGATAAAAGCAATGATCGAGTGAAAAATGGCCTTGTAGAAAAATGCAGCAGCGACCAAAGTGTCCACATAAGCAGGCATGATCTATCCAATTGGCTGTGCAAAAATCAATTGTGAAGACGGATAAAAGCATTGATCGAGTGAAAAATGGCCTTGTAGAAAAATGCAGCAGCGACCAAAGTGTCCACATAAGCAAAATGAAAGTGTAAATTGAAAGTTTCTACAAAACTAACAGAAAAACAAAACAATTTAATAATGAAATATACGTAGCCAAAATGTTCTTTATATTTAGGCTTCATTTTCCATTTCAGTTTTTGTGTTAACACAGACAATGATGTTTACAAGAACACTAACTAGGCATTTTGAAATTTCTGTTTAAAATCTGTTTGGTGAATCAGTATCATCTGTTGACACCTTTACTTGGATACAG
>NW_007732653.1:31892-35821 GCF_000696425.1 Galeopterus variegatus
TGATCGAGTGAAAAATGGCCTTGTAGAAAAATGCAGCAGCGACCAAAGTGTCCACATAAGCAAAATGAAAGTGTAAATTGAAAGTTTCTACAAAACTAACAGAAAAACAAAACAATTTAATAATGAAATATACGTAGCCAAAATGTTCTTTATATTTAGGCTTCATTTTCCATTTCAGTTTTTGTGTTAACACAGACAATGATGTTTACAAGAACACTAACTAGGCATTTTGAAATTTCTGTTTAAAATCTGTTTGGTGAATCAATATCATCTGTTGACACCTTTACTTGGAAACAGCCTTAAACTCACGACAGGGCCACACGCACCATCAGGAGGATTAGTTTAGTGTTTCTAATACCAAATATTTTGCTTATGTCACAATCCTTAGACATTCCAGGTATAAATATTAGTGACCATTTTCAATATAAATGTATGCAGTTCTCTTTATCTTAGGTGGCTTTGATGTCAATATTTAATACTAGTTAAATACAGCAATCCAAATTCTGTACAAGGTTAAATTCCTATATTCAGAACAGTGAACACATCAAACACTCACTCAAAATACTGCTAGAATATGTGGTGATGAAGTGGTTCTGCATTAATCTATTAAATAGCCTTTTGTATGGTATTTTGTTGGTTGCAGTGTTTCAGTTTGCAGTAGTAGAAAAATTTTTCCCAGAATTTTTACTATTTCAATTGTTAACGCAAACACTTGTGGAAAAACAACACTATGAGAATAGTAGTCTGTCTAAAAATGTTCTATTATTCTTACCTATTTCATTTCTCTATCTAGATGGAAAAGTCATAAGTTACAAAAAGGTAGAAAGCACTAAACTCAGTATCATTGCCATCCTAGAGGGAACCATTGTTTATATGTTGCTGTGTCCAACCCATGTCTGCGATTATTCAAGTAATTTCATGTTAAAGAATTTTGTAAAGTTATAGATCCTATAAATAACACCTTGCATAATTCCATTAAACAAAATATTTCTAGGACTTTGTAAAATGATTTTAAAATTTCATCTTTAAAACAAATTTCTTGAACTTCACTTTCTAATACGATATCTGCTAGTCCTATGTGCCTGTTGAGCAGTTGAAATGTGTGTGGTGTGGTCTAAATATTCAGATACACACACACAAACACACACAGAGTCTGGAAATCAAAGCCGTAGTACAAAAAAATGTAAAATATCTCATTAATAAATGCCATATTGATTATAAATTGAAATGATAACATTTTAATATATTATATTAAGTAAAATTTAATTGTATCTATTTTTACCTTTTTAAATGTGCATACTATAAAATTTAAAATCACATATGTGGCTTAGATTATATATTTATGGCAAAGCACTGGGCTAGAATGACCACAAATAGAAATAGAAATAGACATGAACCTTCATATGCAGAAACAGATGTTAAATTAACAGCAGGAAGTGATGTGGACTGGGCAGAAGAATAGAACAACAGACAAATAAAACAGCCCAGGGACAAATTCAAGTGTTCTAGTATGTATGAGAATGCCCCATTTGTACTGAGGCAGTGTATTAACTATTTAGAAATACACTCCTTCCATCGTTTTTACATTTTGCTTTTCCCCATAAACACGTGAATATTATCAACATTATGAAAAATTGACATAATAATAAAAAGGCAAATGGAAAATCACAGCCTAAATAATTTCTAGCAATATTACAGAAAAAATCCCAGAAGATTTGCCCTTAATGTATGAGCTAATTAATAAATAAAAGGTAATGAGGGAAATAAAAATCCAACATTATGAAAAATTGCCATAATAATAAGAAGGCAAATGGAAAATCACAGCCTAAATAATTTCTAGCAATATTACAGAAAAAATCCCAGAAGATTTGCCCTTAATGTATGAGCTAATTAATAAATAAAAGGTAATGAGGGAAATAAAAATGTCCATAACTGCTGTTGGAGTTCACATTAGCATAATCAATCTTTAGGATAATTCAGAATACATATGAAACCTAGAAATAGGTGTTTAAAATTATGTATACATGCAATTGAAGTACTAATAGGAACATAATGAAACAAACCCAAATGTTGAATGTTCTACTTAAAATTCATTTAATCAATATGCATTTAATATACACTACTTAGAGTAGTGTATAGTCATATGATGAAATATTCTACAACTGTTGTAGAAAGTAATTTCCAAAATTTCATAACACACGTATGTTCATACACATGCACGTGTGTGTAAATGCTCATGTATATGTGCATATATGTGTTTTAAGCACACATATGTGAGAAGCAGTCCCCATGTGTCATGCACATCTGGAACATTTATTGCAGCAGTGATGGTGGCAGTGGTGGTGGTGGCAGAGATTCACCGCAGCATGTGGGAGTGATAAGTGTGGAGTGATGGAAATACACCTGATCTTTTCTCTACATAGTGTATTTTGTCAAGGATATTTTCCTTTTGAAAAACTGAGGAAATTAAAGAACGAATAAAAAAAATACATCAGTGAGCCCCTCTAACACTCTTGGTAAGTCTTCAGTGACTGAAGATTTCTTTCATGTTCTTCTGCAGTTGATTTACTTTCATAGAGATGCTTTCTTACAGTTCTAGTTAACATAGGCTATTTGCAGTATTTGTTGATATGGTAGCTTTTTCGCTAGCAGGTTTAAGACTCCTGCAGTAGGACAAGAGCACACACTCTGAAGACTGCCCGTCTCAAGTTACAGCCCTCCCACGATGGCTGCGTGACCTAGGGCAAGTTACCTAACCATTGTGCACTCTTTTTCAAACTTCACTTCTGGCAAAACAGAAAACAACTGGCAATTATTTGTTTTTCCTTTCATTAAAACATTTGCCAAGAACATGTATTTGTTCATTACTAGTAGTTTTATATGTGTATATTATATTTTTTCTTGACACCTTTTATTATATATTTAAAATTTTAAATTTAAATGGGTATTATTTTATTTGGCTTCATTTTTAGGTATGTTTATAATTGCCAGTTGGTAATTTTACTTTTACTATGCATATTATACAAGTCATTTTAGAACACAAATTTATAATTCATGGGTGATTTTTTATTTTCTTGATGATGAAAGTTTCCTTTATAGATATAAGACTCCCTTCCACTTGCTTTCTACTGTAGACAATTAGACCTGGTTTGGAATTCTTTGTCACAGAATCCTGCTTTAAAATTTTCTAAAATTTGCTTTGCTCCCTTATTTTCAGGTTTGCCAGAAGTGAAGTCTGAAAAAAGTTTTTGTTTTTCTTTTTTTTCTGGCTCGTTTGGTATTTATTTTTATTTCACCATGCACATCATTTAAAGTGTAGTTTACATCTGAAAAAAGTCTGTGGTGTTCTGTCTTTATTTACAATATTCAAGATCACCATAGACTTCTTAAATGGCTTTGAGATGGAGTGTGACATCACAAACTTGGGAGCAAATTCGGATTTAGAATAAAAACATAGAAAACATATTTCAAAACAGGAGAACGGCATGGCTTTTTCATTCAGTAATGTACATCATTTATAGAAAATATGTGACATGAACAAAAGTACGAAGCTGTGAGTGTAACTGCCGTTCAAAACAAATGTGGATGAGAAAATCCTGTGGGGATAGAAAAAGAGCAGAAAGTGGGAGACTTCCTGACCCGTTTTCTCAAGAAACCAGTGCGAGACAATTCAATGGTTCTGAGATAAAAGATAGAAAAAGCAAATAGTGGAGCGGACCCTGTTGCAGGACACAGCTGATTTACTTACTTGACAACAATTAAGTGAAAACAGTCAAGAATGAATGCACAGGTAATAATACACATCAGTAAGTGTACTTGTCGTGAAATTCCTGAATGCATCCTCCGACAAGAATTACAGAAGTAGTGCCTGGTTGGTGCTAGGGCCTAGGGTTGCACGTCCCTTTTAATGACACTAAGTTAATAACACA
>NW_007732653.1:36542-38242 GCF_000696425.1 Galeopterus variegatus
AAAGTTTTATTAATTATAATTTTTAGAAGTCATATATAGTATGATTAAAATCTATTAACATCATTTTAATGAATTTTTCTAGGAGAAAATGACTCTTCTTTGTTTTCTTGTTGTAATTTCTCTACTTTCTTTCATTCTTTACATTTTAATGACACACCATGCACATTCCTAGCAAATGTGTTTCGAGTCTCAATTACCTAATTTATTCTAAATGAATCTACTGCCCTAGAGTCTCCAGTCATACATTTATCTAATTAAATTCAGAGCTTGTTACAAATGGAAAACACAGAGTTTTATTTACAAAGTGTGAAATTACCTAATAATGTCTTTCATTGCTTAAACGTGGTGAATTTTCTTGGATATTCTAATCGCCTTCAAAAGGCCAGGTTTAAATTTTATTTTTATGGAAAAATTTACAGTAAACACTTTCTAACTGCTAAAAATTAGATTCATGGTGAAAATTTCCTTGTTTCCTTATCTTTCAGATATTATATTGCTGCTCCAATTTCTGCCAAAGTCAGGCAATGTTCCTAATACTAAATCCCAAAATAAATGATAAAGAAGTTGAAGTAATTAGTTTCAAATGTCCTCAGTAAATAATAATTATTTCTAAAATGTTAAGAGTTGACCTTTTAGAGGTGGAAGCCATTCAGTGAAAGAAAATTATCTAAAATATATTACCACTGAAAGAGTTGTTTTTCTTTTAAAGTGTAATCAATACAGAAAAAAATTATGAGTCTGGTCTCTGTGTTTGCACATAACTGATTAATTTTAATCAAACACCAAATAAAAAGGTAAAACACTGTTTAAGTTATATCTACCTACAACGCAGAAGATATTATATTTAACCATACATTTTATTAGGGCAAATAGCCTTGTATATGAGAACAATGTTGACCAATAAGTTATGTGAAACAAATTTATACATGCTTCCACAAGTGCCCCAGTGAGATGTATTAGTGTGGTTTTTTTAAATTTTGCTTTTGTCTTTTATGACTATCTAACTTATCAAACCAAAGTAGGTTATAATATTTAATAAGTAAAACTTGCTGTGACTTTTTGATTTTGTCTCTCCATATGCTAGTAATTTAGAGATTTATGGNCTGGTTGGTGCTAGGGCCTAGGGTTGCACGTCCCTTTTAATGACACTAAGTTAATAACACACTGTAGGGGAGTGGATTATAACTGAGAGAATGGGTGAAAACATTCAGAAACATTTACAGTGGAGGGTAGTAGCCCTGGCAAGAATGAATAATTCCCCCCAGAGAGACAAGGAGAGAGCTCGATGGAAGAGTTTTGATAAGTAAAGAATTTATGCCAGTGGAAACCTCAAGGAGCAACAAGTCAAATAAAGCAGTCTGTGAGCGCTCACTGGGCTTTGGTTTCTTGGAGGGCAAGGACTAAATCTTGTATTTTTGTGTTTCCCTGTTTTTCTATGCAGAGTTTATCACCTAGGGAACCTCAATAAATACTCGATGAAAAGGAGACAGAAGGACAGTAAGACCTGGAATCAAGGTTAATCATACATCATGTTTGTGAAGAAAAAAGCTTGGTGTTATTTCTTAATTAAATTATATTTTAAGATAATGCTTTCAACTATATTTTAAAATAATGCTTTACCAAACCATAGTTTTCTTTTAAAGTTTTATTAATTATAATTTTTAGAAGTCATATATAGTATGATTAAAATCTATTAACAT
>NW_007732653.1:39701-42197 GCF_000696425.1 Galeopterus variegatus
AAATTTTGCTTTTGTCTTTTATGACTATCTAACTTATCAAACCAAAGTAGGTTATAATATTTAATAAGTAAAACTTGCTGTGACTTTTTGATTTTGTCTCTCCATATGCTAGTAATTTAGAGATTTATGGTAATTTTCATAATTGATTATGATTATTGAACACTTAGTAAGTGTTCAATCAACATTTCTCAATTATATCTGAATGTAAATTTCAAAGGACAGTATCAAAATTGGGTATGGAAAGTGAAAGGCTAAAATTCACTGAAAGTAGCCTGTAGCCTGAATTGCACCTTACTGTCCCGCCATGTCCCTTCTCTTGAGCCTGACTACATTAGTGTATCCTTTGATTCGTTAAATGATGGACATGTAATTCTGCTGCTGTAAAACTCCCGGCTGCTCCTTAATTGGACTAACTCCTCTGACTCAGGAACTGGCAATGGGCACTGGGTCAATAGTCTGGAGACCACCCGTGAACAGCATGCCTGATCTTTCTCAACACAGAAAATCGAATAAGCAGCTTTTAAGAAAAAGTGGCTTAATGAAGGTATATTTCACAAGTGTGCAGATAGATAAATGAATGGCACGTTTTAGTCCCCTCTCGTAAGAAATTCTCTAAGCAGTCTCAGATTCAGAGAATTCACGCTGGAATTCTGCTCTGAGCAGGATGCTGAGGAGGTGGTCTCAAATATCAATACTTCCTTCCTGTTAGATCATTAGATTCTTTCATTAACATGCCATTTCCATGGGATCCATATTTACTTGTGTTTAGTTCTCAGTAATTCTTTAATATAAAATAACATTGTGTGCTATTTTTCAGGAGTGATACAGTGTGGGGAAAGTAATATACAACTTGGAATCTAAAATGATTTCACTTCAATCACAGCTCTCTGTTTTGATCTATGTGATGTCAATGGAGTTACCTTGGTCTGCACCCTTAAAATGTGGTTGTAACTAGATTGCTTCTAAGGTACTTTATAATCCTATTTTCCTTCACTCAGAAGAGAACTATATTTATTTAGTAGCTTCTTTCTCGTGATTTCTACCTTTGATTTCTTGTAAAAATACAAATTCCTTTGTATCTCTTTTTCCCTTCCCATCACTTAATACTAGCATTTATATTAACATCAATTAATTTACAATAAATATGTATGTGAATAGTTTATTAAATGGCAATAGAGTGACTTGGTAAAAGCAATGAGTTCTGAAGTGCCATCGTCTGGTTTCATGTCAAATCCACATTCATTTGTGACCACAGATTTCTCGATGTCTCAGTTTCCATGTATATAAAATCAGAATCATGATCTTAATACCAAAGATGCAATAAACAATAATTTACCATTACTATCATTATAATTACTGTAGTAATTATCAGTAGTGTTATATGAGTATTAGTCAAACTGAAATTTTGGCATCTAACTAGATACTCTTGAGACTATTAAAATTTAAGAACACATACGTAGAAAGGCACACATTGACATGCAATATATACAAAGAGGGACGAAGAAATTTTGATATTTCACCTCTTAAAATTATATTTATTTAGGAAGACACCCCTTAATCTGGGGGTTTAGAAATCAAGAGTGTCTTTACAATAGAGTAAAATTTAACATTTTCATGTTGGCTCTGGCTAATGTAGAGAGATAAAAGTGGTATAACTTTTAGAAAAAAGAATGAATTTAATTTTTTTAACAAATAATATTTTCACTAAAACAGATAAAATAACTAAAATATTTTGAAGTAAATATACTATAACAATGCTGAAAGTTGGTCTACATAAACATAAGCATAAGAAATAATAGTTTTCTTATGCTTATCAAACCAGGAAAATAGAACTCAAACAACCATTAATTACTTTAACTGTGAGAATAAAACTTTGTAAAATAAAATAATTGGAAAATTATTCCCTAAGAAATTTAAAATTACAAGTGATTGAAACTTTCTAAATATGTATACATCTGTGAAATCAGTACTGCATTCAGGAAAATGGACAAATCTATAACTTCTAACATTTTCTTCCTGACCCTTTGTAATTACTTGCTTCTAATCCTTCCCACTCCAGCCTCTACTCCCAGACAATCCCCAATCTTATTTCTGTCACTGTAGCGTAAATTGCACTTTGTAGATTTCCACTCAGCACAATTGCTGTGAGATTCTCCCATGGTGTGGTATTTATCAATAGGTCAATCCTTTCTATTGCGGAATGATATCCCATTCTGTAGACGTACCACAGTTTAAACATCCACTCAACTATGATGGACGTTTGAACTGCTTTTAATTTTGTCCATTAATAAAACTGCCATCAATCATCTTGTACGGGTATTTGAATAAACACATTGTAGTAGACTGAATGTCCCCCTCAAACTCACTGAAGCCTGAATTGTGTTCCCAAAATTTTATGTATTAGAAACTTGGCACCCACTGTGACTGTTGAGAGAGTGGGAAATCCTATTACGGTAATTAAAAGGTGGGGCTTTGAAGAGGTGATTAGATTATAAG
>NW_007732653.1:42536-45857 GCF_000696425.1 Galeopterus variegatus
GTGGGAAATCCTATTACGGTAATTAAAAGGTGGGGCTTTGAAGAGGTGATTAGATTATAAGGCCACAGTGTGGTGCTCTCTCTGCTCTACCATTTTTGCAAAGTGATATTCTGCTGTTACTGAAGTCACCACCAAAGAAAGCCTTCAACAGATGTATTCCCTCGACTTTGGGCTTTCTAGTCTCAGAAACTACAAGCAATAAATTTTGATTTCTTTATAAATCACCCACTTTCAGATATTTTGTTATAAGCAACAAAACATGCATGCTTTCATTTCTCTTGAATAAATAATTTTAAGTGGAAATGCTGGATCACATAGTAGGTGTGCATTTAACTTTTTAAGAAACCGACAAATTATTTTCCAAAGTATGTACCTTTTAAATGACCTTCAACAGTGGAAGAGAGTTACAGTTACTCCACAACTTTGCCAATGCTTGGCTAGGACAGTCTTTGTAACTTTAGCCGTTCCAATAGGTATATAATTGTAGCTCATGTTTTTAATTTGCATTTCCTTAATAACCAATGGTGAGCAAGCTCCACAACTTTGCCAATGCTTGGCTAGGACAGTCTTTGTAACTTTAGCCGTTCCAGTAGGTATATAATTGTAGCTCATGTTTTTAATTTGCATTTCCTTAATAACCAATGGTGAGCAACATTTTATGTGCTTATTTTCCATATGATGGCAATTTGACTTTGATGGTGTCTAAATTGTAAGTCCATCCTCTTTTTAGTGATTATTTTTAATTATTATGTATTATGAATTCTTACATGTGAGTATTCTGCATATAAGACCTTTATCAGATATACTATTTGCAATATTTCCTCTATCTGTGATGTGTCTTTTGGATTTTCTTAGATATGTTTTATAAAGAAAAATACTGTTTAATTTTGATTAATTACAATTAGTTATCAGTTATTTTACGGATCATAATTTTGGTGTCACATAAAAAATATTTGACCCAAAGTGGCAGAGTTTTTCTCCTATGTGTTCTTCTAGAAATTTTATAGTTTGAGCTCATATTCTTAGGCTTATATTTTGCTTTGTCCATGACATCATTAAGAAAATAGCACATTTACATCTCAAAATAAATAGCATGTGCTATTGTTTAACGAGTACAATATTCCTATGTACCAAAAGAAATTTAAGGGTGATATGGAAATGTAGAGAAAATGTTAGGGAGAAGATAAATTAATAATATTAGATATCGTAATTTACACAATCAGTTTTCTGTATTTGATATATGTGATATACATACGTCATCTATAGGAAAAAGTAAATTAAAAAACTCAGAAGATCAAGATTTGCTTTACAATATGCATTAAACTTCAAAAGATTTTCTTGGTATAGGTTAGAGTACATTTTTTTTCACATGCATTTTGTTGACATTGTAAGTTGTTTTGTTCTTCTGACCAATTTATTTTAGAAGTATTTTTGGAATAAATAGATTTACAGAAGGGTTATAAATATAGAAAAGAGTGCCCTTCACCCAGCCTCCCCTAATGCTAAGTGCTACATAACCACAATAGCTTTGTTCAAAATATTAATAACTAACCTATGACTTTATTCTGATTTCTCTAGTTATTTTTACTAGTTTTCCCTTTCAGTTCCACTGCCCAATCCAGGATATCACCTCTGATCTGTGACTGTTTCTGTGTCTCCCCATATTTCCCACAGCCTTGACGGTTTTCACCTCGGTTTGATCTGTCTGATATTTCTTTGTGGTTAGACTGGAATTAGGATTTGAGAGAAGAGTAACACGTAGGTGAAATGTTCTTCTTGTCACATCCTGTCAGGGGTACATTATATCAATATGATTTGTTACTTCTGATGATCACCTGGATTACTTAGTTAAGGTGATGTGTGACAGGCTCCTCCACTATAAAGTCACTGTTTTTCTTCTTCCATGTTTTGTTCTTTGGAGGTGGGTCACTAAGCCCGGCCCACATTCATGGTGGCTGATTCACTTACTCAGTATTTTATATATGTTAATAATGGACACATGCACATTTACGTTATACTTTGGTTGCCTTAGCCTTGAGTTAGTGTTACAGTTCAACACATTTACTGTTTGCTGCTCATACTGTTTTGCTTTTTCCACTGGGAGGTCCATCTGGATGGCCGTTCTGCCCCTTTGACACACCTCCATAGTATTGTTCACTGAGCACTTTCTTTGCTTTCTGGCCCTAAAAACATGCTCTGAATTCATCTCATATTTTCCTTACTACAGTCTTAGACTCAGCAAGTTCTCCAAGAATTCCTGGTTATTTTTATTAGAGAATGATATTTATAAATTAGTGTCTGGGTGCTGGGTGCATGCATTTCTACTGGGATGTCACCACTCTGAGGCAGGATGCTAGATAGAGACAAGAGCAGCAGGAGGAAATCTGGTTATTTGCAAGTGGGACAACCAGTTCCCTGAGGACATAGGCATGCACTTGCACAAAAGTGGCCACAGGAGACAAAGACAATTCCAGAGAGGGAGCCTGCCTCACCTTATGAGCCATTTGGTTGGACCAGTGAGCTCTCACCAGCTAGGGTGCCAATCACTTTAACCAACAGGACAGACTACACTCAGGGCTCAACTAATAACCAAACACCACAAATCAAATTATGAGGACTTAACCCCCTGGGAACGTACCTGTCAGGGCTCTTGCGCCATTCTCTCGCTCGACCCACTCCATCCTCTCTGGAGTGTACTCTTGTTTTGCTGAATAAACTGTTCTGCTTTTCACCTCTGTCATGTCTCATCCAATTCTTTGTTTGAGACACCAAGAACCTGGATTTAGCTAGTGGAAACTGGAATTTCCTCTAACAGTATGAGTTTTCTATTGCTGCCATAACAAGTTAGCACAAACTTAATGGCTAAAAACAATACAAACTTATCTCAGAATTTCCATGGGTCATAAGTTTGGGCACAAAGTGGCTCACATAGTTCTCTGCTTAAGTTCTCAGCAGGCTGAAAGCAAGGTGTTCATCACCCTGACCTCTTATCTGGAGTTTCTGAAGGACAATCAGTTTCCACCCTTTGCTGGCAGAATCCAGCTGCTGTTAACTGCAGGCCTGAGATCCTCGTTTCTTGCAGGCTTTTAGCCTGAGCTGTCCTGGGGTGCTTGTGGCCTCTTTCCTGTTCTTGCACATGGGCCTATATGTCAGAGCCAGTAACCACACAGTGAATCATTCTTATGCTTGGAACATCTCTGACTTTTCTTCCTGATACATTTCTCTCGTTTCAAGCTGTAGGAAATTTTCTTCTTTTAAGGGCTCTTCTTTTAAGTTTTCTTCTTTAAGATTGAGCCCATTGGATAATCCAGGATAATCTCC
>NW_007732653.1:46331-47154 GCF_000696425.1 Galeopterus variegatus
ATTATTCCACTTATCTCACTAGCTCAATCTTCTTACTGGCTTATACGGTATTTGGAAATGTCTGTTTCAAGCAAACTAAAACTCAGACCCTGTTTCTCCCTGTAGACTCCTGTCATTTCCTACATTTTGAGTTGAATTTTTGCCCTGTGACTTTACTTTTTGATGGGTTCAAGAACAATTGTTAATTTTTTATTTGTGCTTCTTTTTCCGTATTGTAAGTGCTGAAGTGATGCCCTATTCAGCTCTATATATTGCACCTGAAACTCCAAGCTCAGCTGAATTTTTATTTCATATTGATATTTTAATTCTGTTCAGATTCCCTATGAATATGCCTTAAATTCTACATCAGAGTCTCAAGCCAGTATCAGTTATATCTGCTCTGTTAGTAAAGATGAATTTTAAAATTCTAATTATACATGTAGAGATTAATTATATGAGTAGAAATTTTTCTAGTTTCCTTCTGGCTCTTAGAGTGATAATGTGATAATAATGTGATAATGTGGTAATGTGATAATGTGGTAATGTGATAATGCAGAATATCTTCAGCAATTATTTGCAATTTCACCATTGCAATATGTTTCTAATACAATCAGCATTTTCTCCATAACTTTATCAATGAATCAAACTGAATAATCATGTGTAAATACTGATATTAAAGTGTACACCATTTTATATATAAAAGTTGGGGATTGATGATATAGCAATATTTATATACAATTATTATTTTTCAGTAGTTGCAAACTGCAATTGATTATGATATTTTTTGACAAAGCAAACACAATTTCAAAATATCTTTCTATAAGAAGAAATTGAGACAGGTTAA
>NW_007732653.1:47924-49194 GCF_000696425.1 Galeopterus variegatus
TTGCCCATGAGAGGGTTCAGACAATATTAATAGACAAATTAAAAGCTGCTGTGCTCCTATTACTGTCCTTTCATCTTTAATAGAAGGATGAAGTCTAAATTCTAATCACTCTCTTCGCTTGCTTACCTGCTAGTTGTGTGGACTGGCCGCACTACCCCACCTGCCTGGAAGAGAGCATCTCGCTCTGGCATTGCTCTTTGCAGGCTTGGGACCAGCCCCTGGGACGACTTAGCCCCCCATGAGTTCTGCCTGGAAAACTCAAAGCGGCCAAAAGAATTTTCCCTTTGTTGCAGCAAACATTTGATGATAGGTCCCTGACCTTCCTTTCTTAGAGTATTTATTTTTTAAAAAAAATTACATGCAGTTGCCAATCTTTTCTCTCTCCCTTTGAGAGGTTTATGTGTCTCCCACAACTCAGGAGTGTCTGTCGTTCTCAAGGACCTGAAAGCCGTTCCTTTGAAATGTCATCATCAGGAAGGACAGGGCCCATGTCTCCCACCTCTGTGGGAGTGCAAGAGTCTAGTACTGATGAGCTCCAGTAGGCAGACCCAGTTACCCTAATTGCACTGACACTGACCAACCTTCTTACCCACTTTTTGTAATTTTTCACTTCTCTGCCTCTGCTCAAGCCCCAATCACTCTCCCCCCTCATCCCTCAGGCTGTCTTTGGGATGGCATGCCACCTCTGCACAAGAAGAAGTCGAGCTCAGTTTACCCCAGACTCTCTTCCCTACTGCAGTAGTTAACACTGAATAAAATCCATCTTCACCACCTTTAACTTGTGCCTGGTTGTATTTATCTGGCAATATTGGCTTCCTAATAATTCTGACCAGGGGTTTAATGAACAATAAAATTATTTTGTAAAAGAATAATGAGTGACTAGTATTAAAGTAAGAGAGAAGTGAAAGGACTCAGGGCAGGTGATGACTCTGAGAAAATTAAAAAAAAAAAAATTACCAGGCTGAAAAAGTGGAAAGTCTCACGGTTCTGGAGGAGGAATAGTGGCTGAATCCTTCAGAAACTTGTCACAGAGCAATACAGCCCCCAGATGTAGCCATGGGTCAGACAGTGGGTGCCCTAGAGCGACAAAAGGAGGAGAGTCACCATGATCAGAACCCCTGCTTCCCACAGATCCACTCTCAACACTCTCAGCAGGTTAGACACCAGCACCTTGACACAACCTGAGGCCACGTGTGTCCCCAGTCCGGTGGGATGGAAACACAAAATCAAATGTTTACTTACATACAACAAAAACATACTGATAGAGTTC
>NW_007732653.1:50845-52614 GCF_000696425.1 Galeopterus variegatus
AGAACAAGATTTTTGAATCTGAGACTGGTAAAAGTTTGGAATGATGAGTACATGTTTGTAAAATTTTCCTTTCTCGATAGGACTGAAGACTTGAGTTCAACATAAACGTCATTCCTTTGCTCTGGAGGAAACCATGAAAATTTGCCACTAGGTGATTTAGGACCCTTTCTGGCATGAGAATATTTGAGAAGCTCAGTAGGAGTTCCTCTGAGGCTCAGCCCCAAGTCAGTCACTTCACGTGATAATGTGAAAGGTTAGCTGTTTGAGAAAGTGCTAGGACACTTTCCTTAATATAAATGTAGGCTGGGCTCCAACTGAAAACCACTGTTGATCCTTGCAGAGACCAGTGTCCTTATATTCGAAAAGGTGTTTCTAGAGACCAAAAATTGAGAACTGAAGATGAGAGAAAGGGCCACTGTGGGCAGATCTTCACTTCAATCTTGAAATGGATGTTAAACTGTTAGGAACGGAGGAGCAGGCACTGATAGATGTGGGTGGTAATCGCTAGGTTATCAATTCTCTGTTATTATACATCTTGAGAGGAAAGAGGGACAAGAAGATAGCACAGGGTGGTGCTGTGTTGTCACTCAAATCAGGTGCTCTTCTGTGACATACAACACTTGTGATGTCTGCAACCTCTGGCACAAGTTGTAGTCTGACTGCATAGAAAGAAATATATAGATAACTCTAAATTTTCTCCCAAATGTTGGGGATCCTGTCAGAGCCAAAATGGCAAACATTATCTTCAACAGAGCAGGGTACTTAAACCTTCTCACATGGTTTAAACGTTTCTGTGTTTTCTTAGAGCATTTGATTACCCGGACATTCTCCGTGGGAAACTCAGCAGTATTTGAACAGATCTGTGATAGGACAGACACAAATCAATATGGATGTACTACTGATGTTCTACTTCTGGTTTAACCCAAAGTAAATAAGCCACCTCTGACAGACCTATGGAGACCATGGTAGGCAAAGGCTGTAACACCAAATGTGTCACATCTAGGAACAGTATAAGTCACACTCATTGTAAAATATCTTTCTAGCATTCCTAATTTTTTTAAGTCAATTTCTTGGTAAAGTAGTGCAGCCTTTCCTAAGATGTATACTGAAGAATTAAAGGTAATTGTTGGGAGAAAATTCTACATGAACTTCTGTGCTTCTGCAAATCTTGTGAAGAGTCAGGGACAGCTTTGGTTACAGACATTCATTCTGATGCTATTCATGTACCAAACAACCTTGGAATATAGAGACAGTGTCTTCCTGCTCTGCAGAAGGCAGATTTATTTCCTGACCAGAATAAGAAAGATGACATCTCCTCCTGAAACAAAGCTTGGGAGTATTTGCAAGTGTCTGCTTTATAAGATTGGGGGATTCTCAGCCCTGTTTCCAAAGCTGTTGTACCAACCCTCTGCACATGTGTCATTTGGGCCACTCTCCATTTCCCCAAAGAGAAATGTGAACATGAAGCTTACACCACCAACTATGCCATGAGTAATACGGTCCTTAGACCCTGACCTAGGATGTCTGTGTCTCTGCTTGAAGCTATAAAACTGTGGCTAGGTAACTTGTTAGCTTGGAGATTGGGGAAAATATTGGATGCACTTAGTTCTTGACAGCAGGGTTGTTCACAACAAGGTGCAAATGGAAAAGACTCTTTTCAGATCCAAACAATAGACAGTGATGGTGGCAGCTCATTGAAGGCTTTGGGGGGCCGGCCCGGTGGCACACTGGAGAGTGCGCCGCTTGGGAGCATGGTGGCGCTCCTGCCG
>NW_007732653.1:53460-55019 GCF_000696425.1 Galeopterus variegatus
ATGTGGTGCAGCACATCCTTTGTAAACAATTTGTGTGGGAGTAGAGTTAGTGCACATGTGGTCCTGTGTATTTTTAGCTTGTTGTTGTTTCTGTGTGCTGTTTAGTGTGTGAGTCAGTGGCTCTGAACTGCTGGTCAGCAGAGCTCGAGTCTAAAAATAAAAGCCTATTATTTCTTCACCCATGGCTTCAAGGACCTTTTTCCTGTTACCTAGCTAGTAGACCTGTATGTGAAGGGTTTGTGAGCTCCACCCCTAGCTCTACAATTGGCAAGATCAATGACCCTTGAGCATGTCTCAGAGAGGTTTTTAGCCACCCTGCTCTTCAACACACACACGTAATTCAAAGTGAAACTCATAAATCACAATATATATGAAATATGATAAAGTCCAGCAAATTTTTTGTCTGTCCCATGGTGATAACATAAATGCTTTCCCAAAAACCCAACTATAAATATTAACCAATATATATTTTCTCAACTTTTGAGGGCAATGTTTTGGGGTTGTAATCAGCATTTACTTTAATAAGGCTGTACTAGCTGTTCAATAGTTGGAACTTCATCCCTGATTGTCATCATAATAGCTGTATATCTGTGAGAGGCTTAATTGCTATAATGTTTTATTCATACTCCCATTTCTTTCTTGCACAGTTTCAGGAAAAGATTAATAAAACATGCTGTTAAATTTTTTTATGGCACCTTGCTCACAATGCTACCCCTTTGCTGCTGACCTCTCTCATTTAACTCAGCTTATATCGAATCTCTTCTATTTCTCTCACTTTACTCACAATTTACATCAATTTTCTCTTTAAACTCAAAATGTGCCAACTGAACTCTTACTTTCATCCATAAATCCACTTCAATTCATTCCAAACCATTTGACCTGGCATTGATGCCTCCTAAATTTATATGTGGATACATGTATAGGTACCTCCCAGTAAATGTCCTGTCTAGCTTCTCTACCATTTCTGGTTTCAACTCTTGCCACAGATGGCAGTAGCCTGACCACTCACTTTGGGCTCAGTCACCAAACATGATCTTGCTTTCCATCATTTAGCATTTTCCATACTGCAGCTTCTATCATTCTTTCTCATCCTCAATGGAATTGCAGGTCTTGTCCTGCATTAGCATGGCACTGACTCTCCAACCTCAGTTTACTTCGCTGGCCTCAGCTCCAGCTGCAGGAGGCCATGGCTCCTTGAGATGCGCCCTAACTCCTGGACAGCAAGACTCCCGAGCTTGTCCTGTGTCTCCTCCAACAGCCTGGCCAAGGCTGCGCATCCTCCAGCACTTCACTCAAGCGTGGCTTCTTCCTGGGAGTGTTTCCAACTTTATCCCTTCACCTGAGCAGTCCTTGTTCTGCATCCCACGTCAATTACTGAATGTGTCACACTCTGTATGCTCTTTGCATTGTGACAGGCTCTTTTGGGGAGCATGGGGGACAAGTGAGAAGGTGGGGGCTTCGGTAATAGTTCTTTGTAACTTATGGTTCATATCTCCAGGACAACCTAGATGGACAACACATATTTACTGAAAAAAAGTATATGCGTACATATATATATA
>NW_007732653.1:56211-58274 GCF_000696425.1 Galeopterus variegatus
ATATATATATACACATAAACTTATTAAATGATTTTCGATTCCACCCACATTTTATACATAAGCTTAACATGCTGTAATTTTAATCATATTTGTGGGTGGGTGAATAGGGTGGAGCTCCATTAAAGGTAGTAAGCTGTGTTTTGAAATTTCATAAGTATTTATTATTATTAAAACATAAATATTATCAACATGAGAGACTGTTTTTCTGTGCTATCTGGGAGATAGCTCAGTGTGGAGACAACACTTACTTTCTGGGCACGTGCAGCACTGTGACCTGGGGAAGCGGCTGCTCCACGAAAGGGTGTTCACTCTGTGACTGCAGGTGCAATGCGGGCATCAGCATGCTCCATGGTGAATAATTCCTGTTTCTGCAGGAATCTTCTGGAAGCACCTCTCTGGTGGGGGATTTTTGTTTTGTTTTTGTTTTATTTTCCTCTTATGAGTAGAAATGAACTTCCTTAGCTTTCTCCAGAGAAGCAAGTGCTGAGGCCATCAGGAGCTAGTTTTGTGATCATTATGGTTGCATCAAAGCAGGGACAGCAGGATGTGTGGAGACTGTGATTTACTCTTCTTCAAGTGTAACATTTCATGCAAGTACCACTTGACAGATCGATCTGACATATTATATTCGTGTTGAATTTAGGAAACAAAAGTCTTTGTTTTTCCAATGACAGTTCTTCTACTTCACGAAAAAGAAATCTAAATAATATGTTCATTTCTTTGTCAGCATAGTGTTATAAGTATGACCTTTATTTTCCATGCCTTACCATGACGTGATGACTTAGGAAATTGCTAGCAGAAAACTTTTCACTCACCTGGGTTACTCAGTACTTAACAATCAAATATCCCATATCACTCATCCTTTAAGTATTCTTGTCATAAAATAATTGAAGATGTTTAAAACAGCAACAAAAATGTACAAAATAATATTCATCTACATGCTATTTCTGAGCATCAAAAAGGAATACAGAACAAATAATTTCTTTTTTTACTTGTTTATGTGTGAATATGCCCATGTTTGTGTGCATGTGTTTTAACAATTCACATGGTCAGAAATCATGGTCTGAATTCAGGGGATTTCCCTATCCCAAGAGAAGCCTGGTCATTTCTAATGAACTATCTGCAATGATCACTAATCACATAATATGTGATTCCTATTTTCTGAACACTTTATTTTTTTATTTATTAATTTAGTGGACATTCAATTAATTTCTGGTTTTACAAATATGTGTACTATACACAGAGAGTACCTAATAAACATTGGGTAAAAATTAAGACCGTCAAGAAGGCATTGTCTCTTATAAAAGATTGGCAAATAAGGTACATATTATGAATGTGTAGCAACAAGGGCTATATAAAAGGAAGCAAAGAGAAGTTAGTATTGGAATGAAGTAGTCAAGAAAAGCTACAGAGCAGAGATGATGGATGAGAGTTGAAAAGTTAGTAATCCCAATTACTAGGTAGAGGAAGGAGTTTTTAAAAAACCTGCTTAAATAGACAGAGGCATGAGAGAGCATGTTACAGTTCAAGAACCTCAAGTAATTTGATACATATAAAAAAGAGAGAGATGGAAAATGAATGCACCTAGAAGTATAAGTGAGGTTAAATCAATAGCAGGTATGTCATGACAGGAAGTTTGGGATATCACCAAACAAACAAACAAACAAAAAAAAGCATGTTTAATAAACAGGAAATTGTATTTTATAAAAAGTCATTTTATGTTAGTGTAAAATCAAATTTGGAAAAAGTGGGAAAAGTATGGTGTCAAATTGGTAATGAAATTAACATAAGAATATATGACAATTTTGAATTTAGGCATTGGCAATGGGAAACTATAGGAAGTAAAAGCATTTTTAAATGTATTTGAAAACATTTACTTGTTGATTGTACTTTGTCAGGTATGAGTCTATCTGCTTTGTAAACATTTACACATTTATTTCTTAAAATATCTATATTGTTATTGTTGTTGTCTCAATTGTAGATGAGGAAACCTAAACAGAGGGATTAAGACATTTCCCTAAAGCTGCAGAGCTGGTGAATGGTAGAGCTAGGCTTTGGATCCT
>NW_007732653.1:59020-59528 GCF_000696425.1 Galeopterus variegatus
ATGACCAGCACTATAATGTCTTTAAGTTAGACAATCAGAAATGTGGAAGAAGCATTGAAAATCGTGACTTGAACTGTATACAAGGTTTGAAAGCTGCAATCTTACTCAATTCAAGAACAAAAGAAACAGTAATAAGGAAAAAGCACAGGTTAGAATTTGTGCGTCCAGCCAGTCTGGAGGAATAGGGACTGAAATTGTCTTCTAGTCATTACAAAATAGAAAACTGGATATAATATTTGAAACAACTCATCGCACAAAGAACTGTGACCTCTGAAAGAAGGGAGACACATGAGAGTGCCCAGTTGCTATATACACAGGGATGTTCCAAAATGTGACCCATAATTATGACAAAAATTAATCCATAGAAGCTGACTCCAAGATGAAGCAGGTAAGACAAGAATTTTAAAATAATTATTATGAATTATAAATGCACAATAACATCTATAAACAAATATAAGCACAGTGAGGAGAAACATGGACAACATAAAAATGGAGTTTCTAAATCAGA
>NW_007732653.1:60102-61868 GCF_000696425.1 Galeopterus variegatus
ACAAATATAAGCACAGTGAGGAGAAACATGGACAACATAAAAATGGAGTTTCTAAATCAGATGGAAAAAATACTGAGTGTGACTAACAGAAGACTGGAAAATACAAAAGAAAATATCAGCATTTCTGAAGACAGATCAATTTAAAATATCCAAGATGGAGCAATGAGAGAGAAAAAAAAAAAAGATGGAAAATAAGAAAAACAAAGCCAAAGTAACTTGTGGAGACACATAAAGAGAGCCAATATTATTAACAAACCATTAGGAAAAGAAATAAAGCAATATACAAAACCAGTTATAAACCATGACAAAGTGGAATTTATCCCAGGAATGAGATTTTATTTACATTCAGAAATGAATCAATGAAATTCATCAGACTAACAAGCTAAATAAAACAAAATCATGATCATGTCAATATTGTCAGATAAGGAATCTTAAAATTTAACACTCATATATAACAAAAATCTTACCATGCCAGGAATATAAGAATATTTCTTCAATATAATAAAGAGCACCAGCAAAACGTCCACAGATACCATTATGGAGAGTGGCCAAAGACTGAATGCTCTCCTCACAACCCAGGCAACAGGGAAAGGCGTCTGATCTCAGCACCGCTGTCCAGCAGTGCTCCGAAGCCGAATAAGAAAAGGAGAAATAACAGCGCAATAGTTAGAAAGTGGGATGTAAATGGCTTATTTGAGAATGGCATAATTTCATACACAAAAATTCCTACTTGTCTACAAAGGAGCTATTAGAAATTTTAAGTTAATTTGTCAATGCAAGTTCAATATAAAGAAATTAGTTTTATTTCTAAATACTAGCAAGGAACTTTTGGAGAATAAACATAAAATAAATCAAATTTACAAAAACATGCATAAAATATGAATAAAAATAAAATATATTGAAAATCTGTTAACCAAAAACAACAAAAAAAGTTGGAATATTAGGGGAAAAAAAGTAAAATTGTCTTTATCCTTATGTAAAATGATCATGTGCGTGGAAAAATCTCATGGATTCCTCGATGTGAAGTAACTACTGGGATGAACTACTGAATGTTTCAAAGTTGCAGGATGTAAGGTTAATATAAATAATCAATATTATTTAAAATGTGTCGAAGTTTGTTTTGGCAGGAAGTTGGTTCACGATACAATCGCAAATAGTACTTTAAAATATTTCCATATAGGATGAATAGGCAGAAGACAGAGGAGTTTTAGGGCAGTGAAATAACAATACAATTGTTCAATACTATACATTTGTCAAAACCCATAGGAGGTACAACACCAAAATGACCCTAATGTAAACTATGGACTTGAGGTGATAATGATATGCCAATGTAGGTTCATCAGTTATAATGAATGTACCATTCGGGTGCTGGTATCTTGATAGTGGGGACAGGGAGGCTGTGCATTTGTGGGGACCGGGAGTATAGGGGCATATGGGAACTTTCTGTAATGTCTGTTCAATTTTGCTATGAACCTAAAACAGCCCTAAAAAATAAAGTTTATTAGTTGAAAAAATAAAATAATAATAATAAATTACCATTTATTATAGCATGAAAAACTTGATATATTTAGGCATAAATTTACACAATATAGGCAAGACCAGGACACAGCTGACTACAAAACATTGCCAGCAGAAATTAGAGAAGCTCTAAATAAATGGAGAGTTACACCATTTGCATGAATGGTGTGACACTGAGAATACTAAGAATTATATCTGTATGTATATTGGCCTCTGCTTCTACTTCCTGGCATAGAGCTCTTGAAACC
>NW_007732653.1:62402-69142 GCF_000696425.1 Galeopterus variegatus
AATTATATCTGTATGTATATTGGCCTCTGCTTCTACTTCCTGGCATAGAGCTCTTGAAACCCTTGGATGCTAGGAGAGTCTTTTGTTCTAATATTTGTTGTTTGACCCCAGTTTCTAACACAGAGCTCCTGGACCTTTGTGGTTTTCTGAGTGACAGGAGCATCTTCTGTTCTAATGGGGGGGGGGGCTCTTAGTGGACCCTGGATACCCTCAGGATGGGGCTGGCTGCCAGGGGAACGAGCCTAGTAATTAAAGGTTTGGAACTTTCAGCCCATCCCCTGACCTCTGGGGAGGGAAGAGAGCCTGAAGGTAGAATTGATCACCATTGGTAATGATTTATTCAATCATGTTTACTTACTGAAGGCCCATAAAAACCCAAAAGGACTGGGTTCCTGGGTTGCTGAACATACAGAGGTCCCTGGAGGCTGGTGCACCCGGAGAGGACATGGAAGCTCCACGCCCCTCCCCCCGCCTTGCCCTGTGCATCTCTGCCATCTGCCTGTTCATCTGTATCCTTTGTAGTATCCTTTATAATAAATAGGTAAACATAAGTTGTGTTTCTCTGAGTTCTATGGACTGCTTTAGAAAATTAATCAAATTTGAGGAGAAGCTCATGGAAACCCCTGACTTATAGCCAGTTGATCAGAAGTATAGATCACAACCTGAGACTTCAGACTGTCATCTGAAGTGGGGGCCAGTTTTATGGGACTGAGCCCATAACCTGTGAGATTTGATGCTGTCTCTAAGTACATAGAGTCAGAATTGAGTTAAACTATAGGACACCCGTGTCTGCTGGCGAATTGCTTGGTGTGTGGGGGAAAAAACCCACACATCTGTGTCAGAAGAGTTCTGCAAGATTTGACAGTGGTGAGTGGTGTGGAAGAGGAGGAAAAACACGTTTTTCCCTCTCTCTTACAAATGGGAGGATTGAATATTTTGAGGTGTGTATTCTTCCCAAATTTATTTTCAGAATTAATGCAGTCGAAATAAAAATTTCATCAATTTTTTTTAGAAACAGATTTTAAGATTATGTAGAAATACAAAGGACCTAAGATAGTTAAAACAGTTTTGAAAAGAGGAACAAAGTGTTATGACTTAAAATACCTGATTTCAGGATGTGCTGTTCAGCTCCAAAAATCAAGACAGTATATTAGTAGCATAAGGATAGGTCAGTAGAGTAGAATAAAGAGCCTAGAAATAAATCCTCATTTACATAGACTATTAATTTTCAACAAAACTGTCAAATTTACTCAACAGGAAAAAGCTAGTCTTTCTAACAACTAGTTGGTATGTTGAGACAATCAGACATTTATATATAAAAAATATTGTTTTTATATATAAAAAACAAAATTGACTTCTAATGGATCAAAAACCTAAACTTAAATATATGTCAAGAACTTCTACAAGAAAATAGGGGATAAAATTTTTTGTTCTTGGTATAGACAAATTTTTTCGTAGGATATAAAAATGCATGGATAATTAAAAAAAGGATAAATTGTACTTCATAAGACTAAAGCACAAATACTCCCAAAATGTTCATCGGCACATATTGATAACACTATACTGAAAATTTTAAAAATGTAGATAAAATGGGTGAATATTTTAGGAAAACAAATTAGTAAAATTAATCCACCCAAAGGGGACATCTGTAGCAAACTATGAAACAAACATGATAATTGATGTCAAAAAATTAATGTCTTTGAATTTTAAAAAGGCAATGTCCATAGTATTCTGAGAAAACTCTTTAAGGGACCATAAAATCTCAGGTTATAAGCAAAACGTTCTGTGTCACTGAAAAAGCTGGAAAACTTCCTAATTCATTACGGAATACCAGAATAACCTTGATACCAAAACTGACACAGTGAACAATGAAACTGCAGATATATCTTACTGTTGAATACAGTTGCCAACATTTTAATTTAATTCTAACAAATCAAACTCAGCCGTATATTAAAATTATGGCAAAGTGCAATTTATTCTAAGAACAAAAGCCTTATTCCAAGTTAAATTGTTTTGTAATTTACAGTTGCACCTTTCAGCACTTTCTGAAGTTCTTGCACTGACAATACAGCATTTGTATCAGTGAGAGGTATACACTGACTACATTATTGTTTTAGCACTCGTAAGTAGGAGAGGCCTCAGAATGAGAACCAAGTGCAGAAGCACTTGCTCCCGCCTGCTCATGCAGTTCCATCTCACACATTCGTCTGCATTCCCAGGTTAACACTATCTTACGACCTCTGCTGTACAATTTCACCACTTCCAGAGTTCCTCCAATTAAATAAATAGCTGCAGTTCCCTCAGGTGACCTTAAAAATATCCTTTATGAACACATTGTGTTCTGTCTCTACTATGCAAACGATAATGGGTTCACTGTGTAATGTACTCTAATGTTCCCAGGGAGAACGTGGGTTGGGGATTCAGGGCACTGATGTTTAAAATATTCTAATTATTTCCCAATCAGGAGATCCTGCATGTACCATGTTCTTTAATAATCTTCTTTTAAAATACAATCTTATTTTGGCTCAGAAGCTATTTCTAATTGTTTATTGTATTGTTAAACTGTTTATTTTAAAAATACATTATGAAGTAATTGGAACATAGCATAAGATGGGTGTGCCCAATTCGAGAAATGTTACAAACAATTGTATTCCTGTTATGTATCTCCTTCTAGCCAGATTCCCTATCTCAGCTTTCCACCTAAGAGCCAAGAGTTGACTTCTGCATGCGTTTTTATCCATTGATACATGAGGTGCTCAGTTTCCCTGGGTTCAGGTTTCAGTACATTGCCTCTAGGTTTCCAGCCATCCCCTGACCTCGCAGGCCCCTCCTCTGGGCTCTTCCCTGGAGGTGAGTTACTATTACCAGTTAGACCTATTTTTACCTCCAACACTGGAAAATGAGACCACAAGGGTCTGGTTTATGCAAATCCAGTGGCTGTGCATGCTCACTGGAGAGCACAGAATATTCTTGACTATGCCTGGTGCATGTGATGGGGTCTGACCAATAAACATGCTCTAGGAAGAGACCTACTGAGCATATGCAAGACTAAATGTTACATAACTGGGAGCCAGCCCCCTAACTGAATATTCGTTGAAAGAGAAACTATAAAAGCGGAATCCCAGCCTAAGGTGGGTTGTCGCTCACTTTCCTGGAGGCAGCCTGCGCTTTGCTGGCTGAGGCGCATATACTTTACTTTGTATCAGACTTACTTTCTTCACTCTCTTGAGCCAGCCTGCATTCTGTAAACTTTAAGTATGTTTTTCTTGCTTTTGTGTTAAACTTGATGTCTGTACTGAACTTACAAGTGTTAGACTTGGTGTGGGCCCTGCTCAGTCTCTGGAGCTATTCTGCACTCTCTCTGTGGACCCTGTATTTCTCCTCCGTTGTGTTAAGCTTGTTCTAACTTTCCACTGTGACTCTGAACTTGAATTGTTTCCTATGGTGGAGTCAAGAACCTGATAAGATGAATGGGTGGGCTGAGGCCTACTGTGGGGCCCCTGGACCCTCCCTCTGACATCACATGAATGTATTAGATCATATATAGCATTATTTTGTATGTTTTTAAGCTTTATATGTATAAATGCTATCATGTCGCATGTTTCATTTTATCCCACAGGATTTTATTTTGTCTTGTCTTGTTTAATTTTGTTTTTGAGATTTTTCTACATTGATGCTTACAGCTTTACAGACACATTTTCAAATTGTATAGTTTGCTATCATATAAACATTTTAAAATATTGATTTGCCTATTGACAGCTTAGGGTGTTTATACTTGTTTGGCTACTGTAGAGTGCTACAATGATCATTCATGTATATGTCACCTTGAAAGCACATGCAAGAATGTTCTAGTGGCTGCATTGCTCAGACGGTGGGAACATACATCTTCAGCTTCACAAGACACTGACGAGTTTCTTCTCTTCATAGAAAACGGGTAGTTTTCAAACCTTCATAATGTGTATTTCCCACTGAGTTTCTCTTTACCATATATCTTTCCATGAAATATGGGCTTCCAGTCATTCATCTCTCCCAGGAATTCCTTCTTTTCTGTGCATGGCTTCTCTAGTGCCACTGAGCTCTGTCGTCCTCATGTAACTGTGATGATAACAGGGGCATGTCCGTCCTTCCTCAGGTAAGAAGCTGACTTGTAGATCGGTTCCAAGGTACAAGTGATTCTTCTTTTGGGAGGAGTCTGGATGTCAAGATGAGTGCTTTATACCACATTCACCGCCATCTATTGAGCTGCAACATTTTGGGCTTAATCTCTACAAACCCACTGCTGTTCCAATTTAAAGGTCTTTGCCATAATGTTCTGTCAGTCCTTTTTGTAAAGGTTATAATTTGTAGTTTACTTTAACAGAACTTCACTTAACCATTTCCTTTAACAGAATCACACTTAACTGTTTCCTTATGTCATTACAGTTGCAGGATAGTATTTGAGTAAATAGAGATGTTTACACTAAGTTTATTCATAATATTTTAAAAACTCATAAAGTAGAAGAGGCCCAAGAATAAGAGTAAACTCCCAAATTTTTGTACTCTTTGAAAGGGTTCATTTTACCTTTATATTTATCTGTACTGCTTCTCCTAACCCAACCCTTTTACAATATTTTCCAATTATCTCATCTTTATTTTTTTTCCCAGTATGTGATTGCATTAGCTAGTATTTATATACAGCACACAGTTGGGTTTTTCTTTTTGAGCAAATATGAAAATAAGTCACTTATAATAAAANGTCCTTCCTCAGGTAAGAAGCTGACTTGTAGATCGGTTCCAAGGTACAAGTGATTCTTCTTTTGGGAGGAGTCTGGATGTCAAGATGAGTGCTTTATACCACATTCACCGCCATCTATTGAGCTGCAACATTTTGGGCTTAATCTCTACAAACCCACTGCTGTTCCAATTTAAAGGTCTTTGCCATAATGTTCTGTCAGTCCTTTTTGTAAAGGTTATAATTTGTAGTTTACTTTAACAGAACTTCACTTAACCATTTCCTTTAACAGAATCACACTTAACTGTTTCCTTATGTCATTACAGTTGCAGGATAGTATTTGCGTAAATAGAGATGTTTACACTAAGTTTATTCATAATATTTTAAAAACTCATAAAGTAGAAGAGGCCCAAGAATAAGAGTAAACTCCCAAATTTTTGTACTCTTTGAAAGGGTTCATTTTACCTTTATATTTATCTGTACTGCTTCTCCTAACCCAACCCTTTTACAATATTTTCCAATTATCTCATCTTTATTTTTTTTCCCAGTATGTGATTGCATTAGCTAGTATTTATATACAGCACACAGTTGGGTTTTTCTTTTTGAGCAAATATGAAAATAAGTCACTTATAATAAAAGAGATGTGCTCGTTTACATTGATTGATATAAGTGATGTATGATCCTAAATCTGTTATAATATTTTTAAAACCTTTACTAAGGTATAATTGACCTACCATAATTTGCATATATTTTAAGTACAGTCATCCCTTGGTACCCATGGGGGATTGGTTCCAGGACCTTCTACAGATACCAAAATGCAAGGATGCTCAAGTCCCTGAAATAAAATAGCATAGTATCTGCATATAACCTACACACATACTCCCGTATACTTTAAATCACCTCTACATTACTTATAATACCTAATACAAGGTAAATCCTATGTAAATAGTTGTTTAATTGTACTGTTTATGGCATAATAACAAGAGAAAGACTGTACATGTTCAGTATAGATGCAATTTTTTTTTGAATATTTTGGATCTGACATTAGTTAAATCTGCAAATGTGGAATCCACAGATCCAGAGGGCTGACTTCATACAACGTGATAATCTTTGACATATGAATAGACTTTTAAAATGATCCTCACCTTAAAGACTGAGAACATATGCATCACGCCTAAGACTCTTCCTAATTTCACCTGTTCCTCCCAGTCCCAATCACCTGTTGTTCTATTTTCTCACTGTAGATTAGTTTGCATTTTCTAGAATTTTATAGAAATGTAGTTATAAAAATGTATGCTTTTTCTCCCTCCCTTACTTCCTGCATCATTGTTTTGAGATTCGTTCATGTCAGCATATCAATAATACATTTCCTTTTATTGCTGTGTAGTATTCCATTGTATGAACACTGCCCACTGATGCACAGGTGGTTGAATTCGTGGGTATGAATGACCAGCACACTGAGTCATTTCATGTAAGGGACTTGAGCACCACAGATTTTGATATCTATGGGGAAGGTGGGGGAGTGGGGGGCCTTGAAGCAATCCACCACAGATACCGAGGGGCAACCATATATTACTGTGTATGACTGTATATGACAACCTATTATTCATTTCCTTGTTAGGGATATTTATATAGTTTCCAGTTTTTTGGCTATTACCAATAAAGCTGCTGTAAGTATACCTTTAAAAACCTTGTAAAGACATAAGAGACATAAACTTTTTTTTCCCCTTGTAGAGTTAATATCTAGGAGTAGAATGGCCAAGTCATATGGTAGGTTTGTGTGTAATATTTAAAGAAACTGCCAAACTTTTCCAAATGACTGTACCCATTGTTAGTCACAGTGTATGAGTGCTCCGATTTCTCCAAACCTTGTCAGCACTTGGTATTGTCAGTCTCCTTAATTTTAGCCAGTTTATGTGACACCTCACTGTGGTTTTGACTTGCATTTCCCTCCTGACCAATGATGTTGAGTATGATTTAGTGTATTCTTTGTACAGTGTCTGTTCAATGTATTTTCCCATTTAAAAAA
>NW_007732653.1:71016-72301 GCF_000696425.1 Galeopterus variegatus
TAGCAGTATTGAGTCATCTGACCCATGAACATGGTAAATCATGCCAATGATTTAGATCTTCTTTAACTGCTGTCAGCAACATTTTCAAATTTTCAATTTACAAGTCTTCTATATCTTTTGTCAGATTTATCTTTATTCATTTCATATTGTGATAATATTGTAGAGTAGCTTTTATTTCAAATATGATTGTTTGTTTTTGCATATAAAAATGCTGTTAAATATTGCCACCTTAATAAACTCACTTATTACTTCCAGCAGCTTTTCTTGTGGGTACCATTGGACTTTCTGCCTGGATGAACATGTTATACATGGATATATCCTTACACTTTATTTTTAATCTGGATGCATTTGATCTTTTCTTCTTGCCTTAATGCATTATCTAGAATCTCTAGCACAATGCTGAATAAGAGTGGTAAGAGAAAACATTTTTGTATTGATTCTAATCTCAAGAGAAAATAATTTAATTATGTATAGTATTACATTATTTTTGTATCTGCCTTTTATCAGTTTGAAGACATTCTTTTATATTTNAAAAAATGATTATTAAGATTATAATTATTATTTTGAAAAGTCATATCTTTTAGATACAAGTCTTTTGTTAGCTATCTGACTAGCAAATGTTTTTGCTTTACCTATGATTTGTCTTTTAATTCAATTAAGGTGTTTGTTGAATAGCAGAAGTTCTTAATTTGATGAAGCTCATCTTCTTTTTCTTAAAAATGAATGTTGATTTTCATTTTGTATAAAGATAAAGATAATAGATAAAGAAATCTTTCTTTATCTAGCCTAAGGTCACAAATATTTTGTTCTGTGACTTATTCTATAAATTTATTTCTTTTAGTTTTATGTTTGGATCTAATATCAATTTTGAGTTAATCTTTTCATGTGGATTGGAGAAGTTTTGTTTATTTGTTTATTTTTTTATTTGATTGCTTGCATATAAATAGTTAATTGTTCCAGCACTATTTATTGGGGAAACTATTCTCTCTTCACTGAATTGCTTCAGCATATATGTCAAAAATTGGTTATCAAAATGTATGGGGATCTATTTTTGGACTCTGTGCTTTCTATTGATCTGTTTGCATATATTTACACTAACACCACATGCACTGGATTACATTAATTTAATAATGAATCTTAAATTCAGGTGACATTAGCCTGCCAAATTTATTCTTTTTCAAGTTAGCTTGACTGACTATTCTATTCTATGTTATTTCTATTTTTATATGAATCAACTTTTTGTATGTTAATTTCTATGAGAAATTCTTCTGAGATTTTAATTGAT
>NW_007732653.1:73882-98952 GCF_000696425.1 Galeopterus variegatus
GTTTTCTGTCTCTTTTATGTGCTTAGACTCCTTTGAACATCTTGGATTTTGAGATGCATGAAGATCTCCCTTTATACAGAAATTGAAAGGAAAACAGTAGTGGGGGGGTGGAGAGATGGGGAAGTGCAGGTCAGAGGACACAAAGTAGCACATGTGTAGGATGAATGAGTCTAGAGATCTAATATATAACATGAGGACTATAGGTCATAACATAGTACTGTATTTGGGATTCTGCTAAATAAGATTTTAGCTGCTCTTGACACAAAACCAAAAAAAAATAGGTGACTATGTGAGATGACGGATATGTTAATTTGCAACCATTTCAATATCTATATGTATCTCATAACTTCATGCTGTATACCGTAAATATACACAACAAAACTTATTTTAAAAATACTAGTTAAAAAACCATTAGTTTATCGTATTGCACCTATTACCTATTAGCCAGGAGTTCATTTTTTACATTTTGTTCAGTTATTATCTATATAGTGAAATTGTTTCTCTGATTATTTCTGTATATTTCACATTTCTTAATATATAAAACTGTGTGGAACATAGAAAACCAAGGAACCCTGAATATTTGTTCATATGATGTAAGTTGGTCCACCTACTTGGAAAAGGGCAAGATTTTCTCCTTATATATGAGGATAAATTATTAATATTTTATGATTTTTTTATTATTAGGAACAGAAATAGACAAAGAGAAAATGAGATTGAGAGATATAAAGTTTGTCTTAGTCTGTTTTCTGTTGCCATAGCAAAACACCACAGACTGGGTAATTTATAAAGAAAAGAAGCTTATTTGACTCATAGTTCTGGAGCCTGTGAAGGACATCCCATGGGGGAAGGACAGAAGTGAACACAGGAGGAGACAGAGAAAAGAAAGCAGGCCAAATTTGCTTTTTTTTTTTTTTCCCCTCCAGCTGCTGGTGGGGATCGGAACCTTTTACCTTGGTGTTCCAACACTGCACTCTAATCAACTGAGCTAAACATCCAGGCCAAAATTTGCATTTATAAAAAAAGCCATCTAGCTGACCATCCAGCCCATAATTTGCATTTATAACAAACCAGGTGTCAAGATAACTAATCCACACTTGACGATAATGGCAACAACCCATTCATAAGGGCAGAGCCCTCATGACCAAATTACCTCTTCAAGGCCCTATGTCTATTAAACGTCAGTATGAGTTTTAGGTGACACACATTCAAATCAAGCAAAGCTATTATTTGGGATAGGAACGTGGTCCAGCCACACCATGATGACTCTGGGATATGAAGTCAAGCTGTCTAAATAGGAGAATAGGAATTGGGATGTAGTGAACATCTGGAGATCTCTGCCACAGTAGTATTGATGATTTTGTCATAGTGCAACACCTGTTTGAACTATTTAATTCATGGATTCGCCCAACAAATACACAATAAACACCCACTCAGCATACAACTCGAGAAAGTCCTAGAAATACACAGGTAACTTGGTCACTTCCCTGCTATTTAAGACCCTGCTAGTTAGAAATATCATAGGAATCCCTTGCAAGAATGACATTTTCTGCTTGTAGCATTTCTCTAGAATTCAAAGAAGGAGGGTTGGTATGCTTTCAAATTCGCCTGCACTGTTTTGTTCTTATGAAGGAATTTAGTTACTCTTGTGTAAAAAAATGGCTCAGAAATGCATCAATAACATTATTGTAATGAAGGACATAAATTAAAACACTGAACTCTCTTGCTTGGTTAACTGGAAATTTTAAGCACACTCTAAAAAAGTGAATGATTTATTTACTTTTCAAGCCTTTCTCAATTTTTCCAAATTTACTTATGAAAGAATAATTTTCTTATATGTTTAGTACACACTATATAGTAAACTGTTAAAATAAATATTTTATTGCAATAAATTCTAGTGGTTTAGAATTTAAGATTTTGAAACAAATACATTTGGGTTTATTTCCTAGCTCTGTCATATAATTGAGCTATGTAAGTAGGGAAAGTCACTAAATTTTTATATGCTTCACTTTTCCTTTTTTTCTTAAATCAAGATTAATAGGATTCTTTTGTGAATTAAATGATGAAAGTGCGGAAAGCTTTTAGCACAGTTTCTGGCAGGAATAGTGCTCAATATAACCTAATTCTCATTATGTGTAAATCTTGAGAACCTTTCCAAAATTGTAATTTTAAAAACTATATATATATATATATATATTAGAGAAATAAAAGAGGTGAGTGAAGCTCATAAAATGTAAAACTTACTAATTTATTATAGAATTTTGAGGGTGGGTTATATATTAAATGTCTCAATGAAGTATTCACCAAATTTAAGAAATAAAAATAGTACAGTAAAATTATTATATAACAGTGTTATTAAATGAAAAGAATAACTGGTATCTTGTGAGTTATCTGGATTTTGTCAGACTTTATAAAATGTCATCTTCCTGGGCTGGCCCGGTGGCGCACTGCTACAGTGCACCGCTTGGGAGTGTGGCGGCGCTCCCGCCGAGGGTTCGGATCCCACATACAGACTGGTTCCTGCTCACTGGCTGAGCGAGGTGCGGGTGCGACACTGAGGGTTGCGATCCCGTTGCCGGTCCCGGTCCGGTATGGGAGCGACACTGAGGGTTGTGATCCGTTGCCGGACATGAAAAAAGACAAAAAGGAAAAAAAAAAAAATCATCTTCTTTTTTTTAATAAATGCATTAATTCTGTAATTAATTATATCTGGAAAAAGAGAAGAGTTCCCTACTTGCAAGATGATACATTACGATAGCTCATTGTATCCCAACAGCAGGGTAATTTTTACATGTTACTCTCAGCTCTTATTTAGGGTCACTCTTAGAAATGTTCATATGAATAACACATTTGTTTCTTTTACATAGACAGCATTAAAAATCATTTAAACTGCCATATATTATTTTTGTAATTTAACATCAAGTCAAGCTTTGCCTTTTGGTTGACCTGATAATCCCACTTATTTCAGATAAGGACAGTTGAATAACTAATTTTCCTTTTTATTCGGATTGAAGAAAATCCATAACAAAATTTATTTCCAAAATACAATGTATATATATATATATATATATATAAATATACAACGTCTATTTCCAAAATACAATGTAGAAATTAAACATGTTTTCATGTGTATGTATAAACTTATTTTTAGATAGGTCTGACTTTATTTTTTTGAGCTTATTAGAAGTCAGTTCACATTTTGGGATAGGGATACACAGTCATAAATAAATCTACAATGGATAAAGGAACAACAAAATTTTCCTTGTCATATGCTTTATGTGGATATGTTTATAAGAACAAAAATAAATATGTATTACTTATATTTTTGGTGCAATGTCTTCATTATTCACTTATAAAAACTTGTTTTGTATATTGAAATATAATAATTTAAGTAGAATACAAAATTTTAGATTGTGCTATATTGTTTTTTCATGGCTGATCAATCAGGCTGTTTCTATGAACTAACACATAGCATAATAGTCCAGCTTTGAAAATGTGAGTTTCATGAAGACTTGCAGTTAAAATATAGACACTGCACAAAGACAAAATAAAGCCTGGGAAAACCTTAATTATTTATATCATTCAGTTACTAACTGGGATTTTTGTTTCTTCAACAAACAAACAACAAAAACAACTCAGGTGCTGCATCTAGGTGAGCCCAGCAACAGCAGTAGATCTGCATGGCTAGAGGTGACCCCACCCCTTTCCATGGACTGGAGGGGAGTGCCAGCCCAGCCCCGCCCTGCTCCCCAGCCCCCACCATGCTGAGGTGAGCCCAGCAGCAGTGGTAGATCCACGTGGCGAGAGATGGCCCCTCCACCCTCCTTGGACCTGGAGGGGAGCAGCAGCCTGTGAGGTCTGACCCACTGAGGTGTGCCCAGCAGAACTGCATGGCACTAGAGGCTCATTCTGTGACCACAGACTCTGGAACAGTACCCAAGGTGATTTAACATAACCACCACCACACCTACTGTCAAGCAAAGACAATTCACCACCACAGCAGCAACCAGGTCCACTCCACAGCCAACCTGAGTGTAATATAATAAGCAAAACTTCTATCAAATGACCAAACATTGATGAAAAAGTACTAGAAGCACAAAAAAACAAGAAGAAATGACACTGGCAAAAGAATACAGTAGTGCTCCAAAGTCAGACTCCATGGAACAGGGAACCCTTGAAATGTCTGAAAAAGAATTTTGAGCAATGATCTCAAGAAAACTTTTAGAAATAAAGGAAGACTCACTTAGAGAACACAATGAAACAAGAAAGAATATCCAGAATATGAAGAAGGAAATCTACAAAGAGATTAATACTTTTAAAAAGAGTGCAGCAGAACTTCTAGAAATGAAGGATTCACTCAACCCAATAAAAAAAAAAGAAAAAAAAAACACAACTGGGAGCTTGAGCAACAGGCTAGATCAAGCAGAAAAAGGAATATCAGAGCATGAAGATGATCTTTTTTAAAATTTTTTGACCAGTAAGGGGATTGCAACCCTTGGCATGGTGTGGTCTGCACCATGCTCAGCCAGTGAGCACACCAGCCTTCCCTATATAGGATCCGAACCTGCAGCCTCAGTGCTGCCAGCGCTGCACTCTCCCGAGTGAGGCACAGGGCCGGCCGGAATATGCTCTTTTTGAAGTAACTCAGGCAGACAAGAAAAGGAAAAAGAATTAAAAATAATGAGGAAAATCTAAGAGAGATAGCAGACAACCTCAAGCATTCTAACATCTGCATTGTGGGTATTCCTGAAGGGGAGGAGAAAGGAAAAGGTATTGAAAACCTACTCAAGGAAACAGTAACAGAAAACTTCCCAGGTGTAGGGCAAGATACATACCATCAGATCCAGTAAGCTCAAAGGTCCCCAAACAGATTCAACCCAAAAACATCCTCCCCCAAACACATTATAGTTAGATTTGCAAAGCTCAAAGACAAAGAGTAAATTCTACAAGCAGCAAGAGAAAAGTATCATGTCACTTATAGAGGAATATCCATCAGACTAACAACCGACTTCTCAACAAAAACACTACAGGCCAGAAGAAACTGGAATGATGTATTCAAAATACTAAAAGAAAAAGTTGCCAGCCAAGAATTATTTACCCCACAAAGCTGTCCTTCAGAAATGAGGGAGAAATAGTGTATTTCCCAAACAAACAAAAGTTGTGGGAGTTTACCACCACACGACCAGCCCTGCAAGAAATTCCCAAGGGAGTCATTCATCTGGAATCTGAATAGTGGTGTCCTCTATCACAAATACACAAGAAAGAGCAAAATCCACTGTTAAAACAAAAATGCCAGCAAGAAAGAAAAAGAAACTAAATCATCCCACCTTAACTTCCCAACTAACGCTGAAGAAGAGAAAGAAACGGGGAAATAAAGATCAAAAGATATTTAAACCATCTCAACAAGAAGGAATTAAATGACAGGAATTAAGCAACACCTGTCAATGACTACCCCAAATGTGAAGGGACTAAACTCCCCATTTGTTTTAGTCCATTTTGTGTTGCTATAACAGAAATACCTGAGGCTGTGTGGTTTATAAAGAAGAGAGGTTTATCTGGCTTACAATTCTGAGACAGTTGCATCTGGCATGGGCCGCAGGCTGTTTCTACTCATGGCAGAAAAGTGGCAAGCAGCTGGCAGGTAAAAGCAGATCACATGGTGAGAGGAACTGAGAGAGAAAGAAGGTGTCAGGGTCTTTTAATCAATAAGCTCTTGTGGGAACTAATAGAGAACTCACTCATTACTCTCCCCTCCCTGAGGGAGAGTGTTAGTCCATCCATGAGGGATCCACCCCCATGAATCAATCAGTTTCCAACACTGACACATTGGAGATCAAATTTCCACATATGTTTTGCAGGGGAGAACACATCCAAACTCCATCACCATTCAAAAGACACAGACTGACTGATTGGTTTAAAAAGAGACCAACATATATGCTGTCTTCAAGAGACCCACCTCACCTTTAGAGACACATATAGACTAAAAGTGATGGGATGGTTTGAGGAAAATAGAGTAGTTTAGTCAGGCCCTCTTGTCTCAGGTCCACGTGGGGGTGGTGCAGCACATTCTTTGTAAACATGTTGTGTGGGAGTGGAGTTAGTGCACATGTGCACCCATGTATTTTTAGCTTGTTTCTATTCTTGTGTGTTCCTCAGTGTGTGTGGAGCAGCTGCTCTGATCTGCTGATTGGCCAAGCTCGCATCTGGAAATAAAGACTATTCTATCTTCAACCACAGCTCCAGGGACCTTTTTCCTATTACCTAGCTCATAGACCTGCATGTGAAGGGTTTGTGAATGGGCTCAAGAGGTCTGTGAGCTTCAGATCAAGCACAAGCTCTACAAAAGGAAAAAGATATACATGCAAATGGAAACCAAAAATGAGCAGTAGTAGCTATTCTTATATCAGACAAAATAGTCTTCAAACCAAAAAACATTTTAAAAAGACAAAGAAAGCCACTATATAATTATAAAAGGATCTATCCAGCTAGAAGACATAACAATCATAAACATGTATGCACCCAATACTAGAGCACCCAGATATATAATGCAAACACTCTTAGACTTAAAGAAAGAAATAGGACCTAATACATTAATAGTTGGTGATCTGAACACCCCTCTCTCAGTATGGGAAAGATCTTCTAGGCAACAAGCCCACAAAGAGACACAGGATTTAATCCACACCATAGATGAACTGGACTTGGCAGATATATACAGAACATTTTGCCCAACAACTGAAGAATACACTTTCTTCTCATCAGCTCATGGTACATTCTCTAGGATAGACAACATATTTGGTCACAAATCTAGTATCAGCAAATTTTTAAAAATTGAAATCATTCCAACTATCTTTTCAGACTACTATGGACTAAAATTGGAAATAAACAATAAGCAAAACTCTGGAAGCTATACAAATACGTGGAAACTAAATAATAGGTTTCTGAATGACCTATGGATCCAAGAAGAAATTAAACAGGAAATCAAAAAAATTCTAGAAACTTATGAAAATAAAGATACATCATACCAAAACTGGTGGGATAGCGCAAAAGCACTACTAAGAGACAAATTTATTGCAATAAAAGCTTACATCCAAAGAAAGGAAAGACTTCAAATAAATGACCTAACACCATGCCCCAAGGAACTTGAAAAACAACAACAATCTGAACCTAAAGGCAGTAGACAGAAAGAAATAATTAAGATAAGAGCAGAATTAAGTGAAATAGATACCTAAAAACCAATAGAAAAGATCAATACATAAAGTTGGTTTTTCAGGATGATAAACAAAATACACAAGGTATTAGCTATGTTAACAAAAAAAAGAAGAGAGAAGACCCTGATAACAAAAATCAGAAATGAAAAGGGAGACATTACAACTGATACAACAGGAATTGAACGAATCATTACAGACTATCATTAACAACTGTATGACAACAAACATGAAAATCTGGAAGATACTGATAAGTTCCTAGACACATACAAACTATTAAGACTGAACCAAGAAGCAATAGAAAACCTGAACAGACCAATAACAAGCAAGGAGATCGAAGTGATAATTAGAAATCTTCCAACAAAAAAAGTCCAGGTCTGGATGGTTTTACAGCTGAATTCTATCAAATTTTTAAAGAGGAGTTAAAACCAATTCTCCTCTAATAATTCCAAACAATTGAAACTGACGCTACTATCCAAAACTCATTTTGTGAGGCCAACATAACTCTGATACCAAAACCAGATAAAGAGACAACAAAAAAAAGAAAATTATAGGCCAGTATCCTTGATGAACCTTGATGATAAAATCTTCAACATAATATTTGCAATCAGGTTACAGTTACATATTAAAAAAATTATACACTATGATCAAGTGGGACTTGTCCCGGGGATGCAAGGATGGTTCGACAGATGAAAGTCAATAAATGTGATACATCACATCAACAAACTCAAGGACAAAGACCATATGATTATCTCAATCGATGCTGAAAAAGCATTTGACAAAATTCAACATCGCTTCATGATAAAGACTATCAACAAATAAGGTATAGAAGGAAAATATCTCAACATAGTAAAATCCCTTTATGACAAGCCCACTGCCAGTATCATTCTGAATGGGGAAAAACTGAAAGCCTTTCCCTTAAGAACAGGAACAAGACAAGGATGCCCACTCTCACCACTTCTACTTAACATAGTACTTGAGGTACTAGAGAGAGTAATCATTCAAGAGAAAGAAATAAAGGGAATCCAGATTGGAAAAGATGAAGTCAAACTCTCTCTATTGTCAGATGACATGATACTATATATAGAAAAACCTAAAGACTCTATCAGAAAGCTCCTAGAGCTGGTTAACTTCAGTAATGTTTTAGGATACAAAATAAATGCCCCCAGATCAGTAACATTTATAAACTCGAATAATGAATTAACAGAAAGAAAAATAAAGAAAGTAAGTCCACTTGCAGTTGTCACACAAAAAAATAAGATATCTAGCTATCAATTTAACCAAGGAGGTGAAAGACCTCTACAATGAGAAGTACAAACCACTTCTGAAAGAAATTAGAGAAGACACAAAAAGATGGAAAGATATTCTATGCTCTTAGATTGGAAGAATTAACATTGTGAAAATGTCTATACTACCCAAAGTGATCTACAGATTCAATGCAATCCTCATCAAAATACTGATGGCATTCTTCACAGAAATTGAATAAACAATCTTAACTTTCATATGGAAAAACAAAAGACCTCAAATGGGGAAATCAATCCTGAGCAAAAAAAAAAAATAAAATGAAATAAAGCCAGAGACATAACATTACCTGACTTCAAACTATACTACAAAGCTCTTGTAATCAAAACAGCATGGTACTAATATAAAAATAGACATTCAGACTAGTGGGGTAGAACTGAGCACCCAGAAATCACCCTTTGGGCTTATAGCCATCTGATATAGGACAAAGGCAACAAAAATCTACATTGGCAAAAAGACTGCCTCTTCAACATGTGTTGCTAGGAAAACTGGATATACAAATGCAGAAGAATGAAACTAGGTATGCATCTTTCACCATACACTAAAATCAACTCAAAATGGATTAAAGACTAAGTATAAGACCTGAAACTGTAAAAATACTAAGGGAAAATATAGGTGAAACACTTCAGCGATTAGGTCTGGGCACAGGCTTTATGAACATGAGCCCAAAAGCACAAGCAGTAAAAAAATAAACAAATGGGACTATATCAAACTGAAAAGCTTATGCACAGCAAAGGAAACAATCAACAGAGTGGAATGACAGCCCACAGTGTGGGAGAAAATTTTCACTAACTATGCATCTGACAAGGGTTTAATATCCAGAACGTACATAGAACTCAAGCAGTTATACAGTAAAAAAAAACAAATAACCCAATTAAAAAATGGGCAAAGGAACTGAATAGACATTTTTCAAAGGGAGACATACAAATGGCCAACAGGTACATGAAAAAGTGCTCAACATCACTAGTCATCAGGGAAATGCAAATTAAAACTACATTGAGATATCACTTCACCCCAGTAAGACTGGCTATAATCAAAAAGATGTTGAATAACAAATGCTGGTGAGGGTGTGGACAGAAGGAAACACTACTGCACTTTTGGTGGGAATGTAAATTAGTACAACAACTATGGAAAACAGTATGGAGGTTTCTCAAACAGCTACAGGTAGATCTTCCATACGATCCAGCAATCCCTCTTCTGGGTATACACCCAGAGGATTGGAAATCATCATGTCAAATGGATACCTGCACTCCCATGTTCATTCCAGCTCTATTTACAATAGCCAAGATATGGAACCAACCTTAATGTCCCTCAATGGATATTTGGATAAGGAAACTGTGGTATATACACACCATAGAATACTACTCTGCCATAAAAAATAAAGAAATACTCCCATTTGTAACAACATGGATGAACCTGGAGAAACTTATCTTGAGTGAAATAAGCAAAGCACAGAGGGATAAATACCTCATATGCTCACTCATATGTGGGAGCTAAGAGAGAAAGGAAGGAAGGAAAGAAAAGCCACAGTAGTGCATTGGTCTTACAGAGGGAGGGAACATTCCTAGGGCTACAAAGCGGAGTGGGGGGGGAGGAGGAGGGAGAGGGAGGTTAGGGGATAATTTGTTGGGTGACATGGGGTACAAAAGTAATTTCTGGTAGTGGGTATGCCCCCAGTATGAATCTGGCCCTTACATCATGGGCATGAGGTGTGACAATTAGCTTTGTATCTCATGAATATCCATAAGTAATAAATAAATAAATACATTATAAAAACAACTCACATTTTGATTTGTGACAATCCTCATAACAGACTTTATTTTTACTATTTAATTTCAGTTAATCAACAGATGTGTAGTATGTTTCACAAATTCACTAAAAGCTATATGCACAGTTCTTGAGTCATGTGCGTGTTTTCTACAGCAGGGCTGTTTAAAGAGTCGGCAGCATCTGGAAGATTTTCTCCCTTTTTATTTTTAGTTATACAGCAATGCCTTGGTAGCATTGGGGAATGAGTTCAGAATGTTTATAAATAAATGCAGGAAGTAGCTCTGAAATCAGCAGCTGTTCAGACACATGCATCTGTTCAAGTGAATAGATGCATACATCTCTTTAGTAAAAGGGGATTCTGAATATAATCCAAGTGTTAAGTGTTAAAAACAAGACACTACCTGCTTTTAAATGTAAAGTAAATTGCCATGAAATCTGCCCAGGTGGCCAAAGGCATTGCTGCTTGAGAAGTGGTTACTGTTGGAAGAAAGATGATACACAACATAGCGTTCAAGCATAATAAAACTTATTCAGATAGTGTTTGTACCTTCTTCCCAGGATTAAACGGTCTTTCCCCACTTTTCTCACAACTACAGATATCAGCACATAATAAATACTGATGCTTAATTTATTTCAAAATTCTTTGAATAATAAATGATATAATTTTACATAAAGTATTACTTTCACTTAGAGATGGTATTATTGAGATATCTGGGTGGGGTTCATATCAAAACTGTGCTGTGAGCAAAAGCAAATGTCTCAGAGGAAACAAAGTTGTGAAATTGTGATAAGAGGGATTGTGATATTTGTGAAGAGCCAGGCTGCAGAGAACTGAGAACTGAGAAGAAAAGCTCTGTTCCATGTCTGGTGACTGGGTTGATTTCTTGGAAGACTGAAGTTGCTTAGTTGTACTATGCAAAACAGGTAACAACAACAAAAACAGAACAACAACAACAAAACACGTTTTGCTTAGGAAGAATTCTCCATCCCTGGCAGATGCCATCTCTCAAAAACCCTTTAGGTATAGATTCTCTTGGACATGGGCAGGTCTGTGGATTGGGCACAATGGCATGCAAATTAGGGGAGCCTCAGCAGAGACAGCATCTCAAAATAATGCAGATCATTTGGACATATGTAATTAGGGAAGGGACCCAGAACCGAGAAATCCCAGGAAAACATGGAAGAGATGGGTTTGGAATTTCAGAGATTCCTCCCATCATATCTGCACAGAGTGAATAATGTGGATGATTACAAACATTCCAGGACTTTTATATGTGGGCTAGATCAATATTTTTATTCATACCATAGTACCACAGTTCAGAGAGAAAACTAAGACAATGATTCTGATATATAAGGTTCTAAGGAGACCTTGAGAATCCAAAGTGTCATGAGAGGGCTGTCAGATGTGAGGGATGTCAATTAGGGCAATGAGCTGAACTGAAAGCAGCAATCGAGCATTTACTCACTTATCAAGACAGTGTAAGCAAGAGAAAAGTGTGGGCTCCCCAAAGCTCCATAATTCCCCACAGAATTTCACCAGGAAGGGTCAAGTAGAGTAGGTGGGAGAATCATTTCACTTCTGAGAAAGCCCCAAACAAAGGCTCCTGCCATGTATTTGGACCTGTGGGCTTGAGGAAGAGGAGGAGGAAGGGCTAGGATGAAAAAATGCTGCAGGGAAGTAAAAACGTGACTTGCAGGCCCCACGTCCATCCTGAGCCCTTGGATCCTTTGTCACAGTGTTCTACACAACATTGCTTCTGACCGGGGAACTCACTTCACAGCACAAGAAGGGCAGCAACAGGCCCATGCTCGTTAGATCCACTACCATGTCCTTCAGCCTCCTGAAGCGGGTCGTTGATGACAAGTAATGACAGCCTTTTAAAGACTCAGGTGGCAATACTTTATAGGGCTGGGCCAAGGTTCTCCAAAACGCTGTATGTGCTCTGATAAGTGCCCAACACCGTCTTGTTTTTCACATAGCCAAGATTTTCAGTTCCAAAAATTGAGGGGGCAATGACAGGTCACCACTCACTGTCACCCCTAGTGAACCATTAGCAAAAACTTTGCTTCCCATTCCCATGAACTTATGCTCTGATGACCTGGAGGATTTAGATCCAAAGGAGGAACGCTTTCACCAGGAGACTGCACTGATTCCAGTAAACTGGAGAGATAAGACTGCTGCAGGGGTGACTGGTCCTGACTACCAAGGAGAAATTAAAGAACTATTGCAAAATAGAGGTAAGGAAAAGTATGTCTGGAATACAGGAGATCCCATAGGGTGTCTTTTATTATAACTGTGCCTCATGCTTAATGTCAGTGAAAAACTACAACAACCCAATTCAGGCAGGACTATGGATGGAGCTGACACTTTAGGACTGAAGTTTTGTGTCACTCCATGAGGTGAAGAACCTGAGTTTTCAGCCTAAGGGTCTACTCTGCAAATTTTGTGCTTGCTCATCTCTACACCTGTATGAGCCAATTTCTTAAAATATCTCTCTCTCTCTCTCTCTCTCTCTCTCTCTCTCTCTCTCTATATATATATATATATATATATATACACACACACACACACACACACATATGTACACACACACACACACACACGTACCATTTTGGTTTTGTTTCTCTGGAGAATTCTAATTAACTCACACAAGCTTCCACACAAAGAAACTATGTGATAAAAATAACTATTAGTCAGAAAATATAAGCAGAGGAAATACTTTGTAACTCTTTTAAAACATTATACTAATACCAAAACCAAATTAAGATACCACAGGAAACAAGAAATGAAAACTACAGACCAATCTCTCTCATGAACATAGATACAAAAATTATCAAAAAAAGTTAGCAAATTGAATTCAACAATGTATAAAACAAGTTTTACCCCACTAACAAGTGGGAATTACTTTTAGTGTACAAGGCTGGTTTGATCCTCTAAAATCAATAAATATAATCCATCACATCACAGGCTAGTGAAGAAATATCATATAATCACATCAGAAAGGAATTGACAAAGTCCAACACCCATTTATGATAGAAACAAATTAGAAATAGAAGGAGAACTTCTTAAACTTGATAAAAAAAAATCTACAAAAACCTCCAGCTAACACGTCATGTTTAATGGAGAGGAATAAGATGCTTTCCTGCTATAATCAGGACCAAGGCAAGGATGTCGGCATCAACCATTTGCATTAATCATTGCATCAGAAGTTTGAATTTATTTAATAAAACAAGGAAAGGAAATACAAGACAGATTGGGAAGGAAGAAATAAAATGGTTTTATTTGAAGTTGACATGATTGTCTATGTAGAAAATTCCAAAGAAGTATCATCAACAACAAAAAAAACCTTGCCCTTTTGCTTTCTTATGTTTATCAATGAACAATTAAAATTGTAATTAAAAACATGATATCATTTTTATTAACACCCTAAAAATGAAATACTTAGATAGTAAGTCTAACAAAATATGTAAAAAAAAATAATAAAAAAAAGGAGTAAAGGACTTGAATAAACATTTCTCAAGAGAAGACATACAAATAACTAACGGATATATGAAATAAATGCTCAACATCTCTAATCATCAGAGAAATGCAAATTAAGACCACAATGATATATTGTCTCACACCTGTTAAATTGGCTACTACAGGAAAGACACCATGTATTGGAGGGGATGTAGAGAAAAGGAAACACTTTTACACTGTTGGTGGTATTGTAAATTAGAAAACAATTTGAAGTTTTCTCAAAAAAAAAAAAAAAAAAAAACTAAAATAGAATTGCCATATGATCCAGCAATCCCACTACTGAGTACATACCTAAATAAATTGAAATCAGTATGTAGATGAGATGTCTGCATTACCATGTGCACTGCAGCATTATTCACAATAACCGAGATATAGCTAAAGTTTCTATCAATAGATGTATGAATTTTTTAAAAATATGGTATATATGCACCATGGAATACTATACAGCCTTAAAAAAAAAAACAGGAAATACTGTCATTTGTGACAACATGGATAAACTTAGAAGACATTATGTTAAGTGAAATAAGCCGGGCACATAGAGTCAAATACTGTATGATCTCACTTATGTGTGGAATCTAAAAAGGTCAAACTTGTAGAAAAGAGCAGAATGGTGTTACCAGAGATGGGAGTGGGGGGAGGTGAATGGGGAAAGTGAAATGTTGGTCAGTGGGTACAGCATTATACTTAGATAAAAGAAATAAATTGTGGTGTTCTATTGCACAACGCACTGACTATAGTTAATAATAATGTATTGCATATTTCAAAATAGCTGAAAGAGAGGATTTGAAATGTTCTCACCACAAATAAATGATCAATACTTGAGGTGACAAATATTCAAATTAGCTTGATTTGATCATTCCACAAGGTATACATGTATCAAAACATTACAGTGTACCCCATAAATATATACAATTCTTATCTATCAATTCAAAATAAAATAAAACTTAAATTCTACATGAAGAAATCAACAGAACTCTGATAAAGAAACCAAGAATATAACTAAATGAAGAGATATTTTATGTCATTAACAGGAAGACTCAAAATTATCAGAATGTCAGTTCTTTCCAGATTGATCTATAGATCCATTCATTCAATTGAATCACTTACAACAAAAATTCTAGCAATTTATTTTGTAGATATTGACAAACTTATTTTAAAGCTTATATGAAAAGCAAAAGACCCAAAATAGCCAACACAATATTGAAGAACAGAGTCAGTGGACTGATACTACCCACCATCAAGACTTACTATAAAGCTGCTGTAATCAAGATAGTGTGATATCGGTATTTTGTATATAATATATATACACTAAAATTTATACCGATATATAATATATGTATATTATATATCCACTAACATATATATATATATATATATATATGTATATGTAGAATAAGATAGACCTATGTAAATATAGTCAACTCATCTTTGACAAAGGAGCAAATGCAATGCAATAGAGCAAAGACAGTCTTTTCAACAATGACGCTGGAACATCTGATATCCACATGCAAAACACATAATATAAAGAACTGGTGTCCAAAATATACAAAAAAGTCTTAAAACTCAGCAATAACAAAACATACAACTTAATTTTAAAAGTGGGCCAACGATCCAAACACACCAAAGAATCTATACAAATGAAAGATAATTGTATCAAGAGATGTTCAATACCACTTGCCATAAGAGAACTGCAAATTAAAATGATAATAAGATAATACTAAACACCTATTAGGGTGATGANATACAAAAAAGTCTTAAAACTCAGCAATAACAAAACATACAACTTAATTTAAAAAGTGGGCCAAAGATCCAAACACACCAAAGAATCTATACAAATGAAAGATAATTGTATCAAGAGATGTTCAATACCACTTGTCATAAGAGAACTGCAAATTAAAATGATAATAAGATAATACTAAACACCTATTAGGGTGATGAAAATATAAATATTGGCTACACCAAATTCTGGTCAAGATGTGGAGCAAAGGAATTCTGTTTCCATTATGGGTGGAATCACAAAATGGAAGAGTGTGGAAAGCTATTTGGCAATTTATTACAAAACTAAACATACTTTCACCAAGTGATCCAGCAATTGTGCTCTTTAGTAATTACCCAGATGAGCTGAAAACTTTTTTATACACAAAAACTTGTGCATAAATGTTTATAGCAATGTTATTCATAGTTGCCAGAACTTGGAAGCAATCAAGATATACTCAATAGGTGAATGGATAAACAAACTGTGGTACATCTATAAATAAAATATTATATGGAATTAAAGAGGAATGAGACAGAAAACAATTTCAGCAATATATTATAGTGGAAAGTTCGGAAAGTCCTTGCTTCCCCACACAATCATCAAAAAACAACCATAAAATGGCTAAAGTATCCTCATAGGAGATATAGAAAACAGCCAAATGTCTGTAGTAACCAAGTAAACACCAAATTATGAAAAACTCAAATTAGAAACTCTAATAAATTTAATGGCTTTTAAAATCACCTTTGCTCCATCTGCTCCCAGGCATGATGCAGTCCTGGTTTGGAGGAGACAACAGAGCAATTGCTAATTCTATCCTTCAAACTAGAGGAATCAGATCAGACCTTATATGCAACATTTTATCCTGTCTGGGGGCTTCCTGAAGGACAGGTCTCTGTCTCCTTTCAATCTCAGATGGAAGGAGCAGCAGTCACTGTTCAGGAAAGCTACAGGAGGATTAAAAACAAGCAGTTTTCTGGAGCAAGAACTTACAGGTGGAGATGTACAGTGGATCATCTATGGACTGAGTAGAAGTTGAAGCAAGGTGCTATGAAATTAAGACATTCAAAAGTAGCCCTGAATATGAGAAAATAAAAATTTCATGCACCAGTCCCAGCAAGACACATGCTGAGAAAAGAATTTTAGAAGACCATAAACTTTTACATAGGGATAATCACTAGGTTCAGGACAGGCCCAGTTAAGTAGTGGAAAACTGCCCCTGAACAAAGATAGACTTCAAAGACTGGGAGAGATTCCTGTTTTTTTTCCAAAAGCCCAATTTTCCACAACAATAACAAAATTACAAGGCATAAAAGAAACAGAAAAACAGACTAATTCTAAGGAATAAAATAAATTGGCAGAAACTGTTCCTGGAGAAGTGTAGAAATCATAATTACAGGGAAAAATTTTAAATAAATGTCTTAAATATGTTCAAAAACATAAAGTAAAATGCAGACATAGAATTAAAATAAGAAAAATCACAAATGAATAAAAAAGAATATTGACAAAGAAATAGCAATTATAAAAAGTAACCAAACAGAAACTCTTGAGATGAAAAGTGCAATAACTAAATTAAACAGTCTACTACAAGTGTTTACTATCAGATCTGAAGAGAAAAAAGAAAGAATCTGCAAACTTGAAGATAGGAAATTTGCAGTTATCAAGTCTATAGAATAAAAAGAGAAAAATAAACAAAGCCTGCGGGACATTTGGGTCCCAATCGAGGAGACTAATATACACAGTAGAGTCCCAGAAGGAGAAGAGAGAAAGAAAAGGTAAAAGTGATTATTTAAATATATAATGGCTGAAAACATCCCAAATTTGATAAAACCTTTGACACTACAAATCCAAGAAGCTCAGCAAACTCCAAGTAGCAAAACACCATAGACAAAACCACCGAAACATTTAGAACACAACTGCTGAAAGACAAAGGCAAAAAAAAAAAAAAAAAAGTTCTTGAAAGCAGCAAGAGGAAAGTGGATCATAGTGTACAACAGTCCTCAAAAAGAATATCTGCTGATTTCTTTACACAAAAGTTGGAGGCAAGAGGCAGTGGAGAGATATAATTAAAGTAATGAAACAAAACAAAACAAAACAAAACACTGACAACCAAAATTTATATATTTAGAAAATCTGTCCATAATAAATGATGAGGAAATTAAGACCTTACCACATAAAAGCTGAAAATTTTATTTCCACTAGATCTAGCCTGCAAGAAATGTCAAAGATGAAAGGACAGTAGACAGTGATTTGAAGCCATGTGAAAATATAAAACTCTCTGCTAAAGGTAAAAACATGGACAAATAAACAAACTAGCATCATTGTAATTTTGGTTTCAAACTTCACTTTTATTTTCTACAGCATATATTACACAAAAGAATAAATATAATAATAAATCTATTTTGTGAGTACATAATGTATAAAGATACAATTTGTGACTTCAACTCCATAAAATAGGGTAGGAAAAAGAGGTGGAAAGGAGTTAAATTTTGGTAGGTGATTGAAAGGGGCTGAATGTTTGTCTCCTGCAAAGCTCACATAAAAGATTGATACCCAGTGTGGCAATGTTGAAAGGCGGGGCCTTCAGGAGGTGATTAGATCATGAGGTCCCTGCCCTCATGAATGGATTAATCCATTAATGGGTTAATGAATTAATGGGTCGTCTTGGGTGTGAAGTGGTGGCTTTATAAGTAAAGCATACGAAATGTTCTTGCTTTTCTTGCCATGTGATTGCCTATGTTGCCTAGGGACTCTGCAGGGTTTCTGCCAAGAAGAAGGCATTCACTGGATGCATCTCCTGGACCTTGGACTTCCCAGACTCCAAAATTTTAAGAACTGAATCCTGTTTCTTTATAAATTACCCAGTTTCAAGTATTTTGTTATCAGCAACAGAAAACAGACTAATATAGTAACTGAATATAAGTTGGTATAAATTCAAAATAGATTATAACTTTAGGATGTTATATGTAATCCCTAAGCTAATCACAAAGAAAATTTCTATAGAATTTACATAAAAGGAAATGAGAATAGATTCAAAAAGTGTCACTACAAAAAATCAACTAAACACAAAGGAAGGCAATAATGGAGGGAAAAAATTGGGAAAATATATAACACATAGAGAAAACAAATAACAACATAGCAAAAATAAGCTGCTCCCTATTGATAATTACCTTGAATTTAAACAGTTTAAAATCCTCAATTTAAAGACATAAATGGACAGCATGAAAATAAAAAGAAGCATCCAGCTATAAAGATCTAAAGGGACTAATTTAAGATCAAAAGTTATGCCTAGGTTGAGAGGGAAAGAATAGAAAAAGACATTTCATGTAAATAGTAATCAAAAGAGATCTAGGGTGGATTTATAATATAAGAACAAATAGACTTTAAGTTCAAACTTTTACAAGAGACAAAGGACATTACATGTTGATAAAAGAGTAAATTCTACAAGTAGGTATAACAATTATAAACACGTTACACCAAGCCTTAGAGCTCCAAAATATATGAACAAACATTGACAATATTAAAGGCAGAAATGGACAGCTCTGCAATAGTAACTGGAGACTTCAGTACCTCACTTTTAAAAATGGATAGAAAAAATATAAGCAAATAGAGAACGTGAAAAACGATGTATATGATTGAACCTAATAGACATATACAGAACATTCCATATAACAACAGCAGAGTACACATTTTTCTCAAGCATACATGGGACATTCTAGAGGATGGTCCATACATTAGGCCATGAAAAAGTCTTAATGAATTTTAAAAGATTGCAAGCATACCAAGTATCTTTTCTATCTCAGTGTAATAAAAATAGAAATCAATAGCAGAAGGAAAATGGGAAAATCCACAAATATGTAGAAATTAATCAAAACACTCTTAAACTACCAATGGGTCAAAGAAGAAATCTCAAGGAAAATTAGAAAATATATTGGGACAAATGGAAATGAAAGCACACATACAAAAACGTATGGGAGGCAATGAATGCAGTGCTACGAGGGAAACTCATAGTTGTGAATGCTTGCATGAAAGAGATATCTCAAGTCAACAACTTCACTTTACACCTTAAGGAAATAGAAAAAAAAAAAAAAGAACAGATTTCTCAAGTTTGAGAAAAGGAAGGAAATAATAAATATGAGAGTAAAGATAATTAAAATAGAAAATAGAAAAGCAACAGAGAAAAGTAACAAGACCAAAAGTGGCTCTCTAAAAAGATTAACAAAATTGACAAATATTTAGCTAGATTGACTTAGAAGAAAGGAGATGGTACAAATTTTTAAAATCGGAAATGGAAGTAGGGACATTACTAGCAGTCTTACAGAAATGAAAAAGGAGTAGAAGAGAGCACAATGGACAATTATACACAAATCGAATAAACTAGATGAAATGGAAAAATTCCTAGAAACGCACTACCTTCCAAGACTGAATCATAAAGAAATAGAAAAATCTAAATAAACGTATGTTTTGACAGACTGAATCGCTAATCCAAAACCTCTCAAAAATGAAAAGTCTTGAACCAGATGGCTTCATTAGTGAATTTTATCAAATATTTACAGAAGGAAAACCAATAATTCTCAAAATCTACCAAAAAATTGAAGAGAAGGGAATGCTTCCTAACTCATTCTATTGGTCCAGCATTATCATCATAATAAAGCCAGACAAAACTTCTCTCTCTCTCTCTCTCTCTCTCTCTCTGTACGTGTCTATGTATACATATATGTAAACAAAACTACAAACCAGTATTACCCATAAACATTGATGCAAAACTCCTCAACAAAATGCTAGCAAACAAAATTTGTCAGCATATTTAAAGATTATACACCATCACCAAGGTGTGTTTATTCCTGGAATGCAAGAGTGGTTCAGCATATAAAAATGAAAGAATGTAATACAACACATGAATAGAATAAAGGCAAAAAACCCACACATATGCATAATTCTCTCAGTTGAAGTAGAAAATTCAACACACTTTCATGATTACAAAACACTCAGCAAACTAGGAGTGGATGGAAACTAATTCAACATAATAAGGCCTACATCTAACACAGCACTCAATGGCAAAAGACTAGAAAGTTTTCCCCTAAGATCAGAAACATGACAAGGATGCCCACTCTCACCACTTTTATTCAATATAGAACCAGAAGTTCTAGCAAGAGCAATTGGACAACAAAAAGAATTAAAGGCATAAATACTGGAAAGAAAGAATTAAAGCTATTTCTGTTTACAAATGACAAAATGTTATATGTAGAAAAACCTCAAGACCCCTTCTTCCCCACAAATCTGCTAAAAATAATAAACATATTTGGCAAAGTTTCAAGATACCAGATAGACACATTATAATCAGTTATGATTCTGTATGCTAACAATGAATAATCTAAAAAAGAACTCCATTTACAATAGAAAAAAAAAAGGTAAAATTTTTAGAAATAAACTTAACCAAGGAGACAATGTGCTTTCACACTAAAATCTATGAAAAACTCCTGATGAAATCAAAGATAACATTAATAAATGGAAAGACTCCTCATATTCATGAAAGAATACTTAATACTGTTCAGATGTCAGTACTACCCCAAACAATCTACAGATTCAGTGCAAAACCTGTCAGAGCCCAAGCACATTTTTGGTGGAGATGAAAAAATTCATTTCATAATTTATATGGAATCTCAAGAAATAGCTAAAATGATCTTGAAAATGGTGTACAAAGGTGGAACATTAACAGTTCCTGACTTCAGAACTTACAAAAAAGCTTCAGTAATCAAAATAGTGTGATATGGCCATAAAAACATATACATAGCCCAGTGGAATAGAAGAGAGCCCAGAAATAAAACCTCACTTATATGGTCAAATGATTTTGGACAAAACCATTCAATGGAGAAAAGACAATCTTTTCAATAAATGGTACTTGGAAAACTGGATATGCACAAGCGAAAGAGTGAAGTTAGATATTTAGCTTATACTATATTCAAGAATTAGCTCAAAATAGATCAGATAAGTAAACATAAGAGCTAAAATTATAAAACTTATAATAAAACTCTTAGAATAAACCTTAAGGCAAAGCCTCATGACTCAGGAATTGGCAATGATTTCTTGACTATGGCACCAACAGTATAGGAAACAGAAAGAAAACATGCACTTAATTGCACTTTAAAGGGTATCATCAAGAAACTGGAGACCCATAAAGTAGGAGAAAATATTTGCAAATAATACATCTGATAAGGTATTGATATCCAAAATACATAAACAATTCCTTCAATTCAACAACAACAAACAACTTGATTCAAAAATAGGCTAAAGAATTGAATAGACATTTATCCAAAATGAAATACATCTTACCAATAAACACATGTAAAGATGCCCCAAATCACCAATCATTAGGGAAATGCAAATGAAAACCAAAATGATATGCTGCTTTACACATATCAGAATGACTGTTATAGATACACACATACAGAAAATGGTGCTGAGAAGAATGTGGAGAAGATGGAACCCTTGTGTATTGCTGGTGGAAATGTAAAATGGTGCAGCTGCTGTGGAAAACAGTGTGGTGGTTCCTCAAAAAGTTAAACATACATTTACTATACGATCTAGCAAATTTTACGTTTTGGTATATAGCAAAAAGAATTGAAAGCAGGGACCTAAATAGAAACATGTACACCAATGTTTATAATACTCATAGTACATAATAGCATTATTCATAATACCCAAAAGGAGGAAACACCATGGATGTCCATCTAGAGATGAATGGATAAACAAAATGTAGTACATACCTAAAACGAAATGGTACCCAGATTTACAAAAGGAATTACTTCTCATACACGTACAGCACGGTGAACTTGAAAACATTGTGCTAAGTGAAATAAACCAGACACAATAGGACACATATTGTCTGGTTCCACTTCTCCCATGTTCAAATTCATAGAGATAGAACCTAGAATAGTGGCTGCAATGGGTTGGGCTGAGGGAGGATTTATTGTTTAATAAGCAGAGAATTTCATGAAAAAGTTCTAGAGATGAGTAGCAGTGATAATCACACAACAATGGGAATAAGCCTAATACCATTATTTTGTATACTTAAAGTGGTTTAAATTGTACGTTATGGTAAAAATGGTACATTTCATATTATGTAGATTCACAACAACAAAAAAGAGGGAAAAAATCGACAAACCATAAAAAAAAGAAAGAAGGAGACGGTCCCACTTTTTTCTCTGCATAGGATCATAAGTGACCATGATACTTGAAACTGCTGTAGTTACTGTTCAGCCCCAAATGTAGCCGGCTTGGGGCAAAGTCATCTCACAGAGGATGACAGAGGGAAGAGACGAGGAGAACCTGGGTCTTTAATGATATCATGGAGCCAAATCCTGCATCCTATTATGAGAAATAATAAAATCTCTATTGTTTAAGAAAAAAAGAGTTAAGAAATGAGCTATCAAGCCACAGAAATACATGGAGGAAACCTAAAGATACATTGCTATTTGAAAGAAGCCAATCTGGAAGGGCTCCTGTGTGATTCCAGTTATATGACACTCTGGAAAAGTCAAAACCAGGCAGACAGTAGGGAGGAGCTCACAGGGATGAGAAAGGGATGAAGAGATTGCACAGGGGATTTCTAGGGCAGTGAAACTGTTCTGTATGATGCTGTAGTGGTAGACACATGTCATGATACTTCTTACATAAACTATGTATATTAGTTAACAATGATATATCAACATTGTCTCATCAATTTTAACAAATGTACCAAACTAATGCTAGATGTTAATGATAGCAAAAGTGAGGGTGGAGGGAGGAAGTATAGCAGCACTTTATTCTACATTTGAATATTTTGCAAACCCAAGTCTTCTAAAAAATAGCCTATTAACTTAAAAAGTAGTATTACTGACAGTTATGGCCTTATAGCACCTAAGGAGAGCCAGTTTAGGATGGAAGGTTTTTCTCCAGTTCACACAAGCTGAGGGTCACTAAGCTGCCTGTAAATGAAGCCAGCACATTAACAGTAAGGTAATAGCTTTAAATGACCCAGATCCTAGGGATTTGTCCTTGTATAGAACACAGGGTTGACACATCATACTTACCATCCTTAGACAAGCCCTTGTCTCTGGATTAAAGCACATGTTTTATTAACTTAGAATCGTGGTTTTAAAACCTGCTGGGTATGATAGGAGCACCTAGTTTCCTGCACTTGCCTGCTGCACGTGATGTATGCTCACGAGTATCTGGTCAAGATATTTGTTGCAATTTCTGAAAAATTCTAATATAAGTTGCTGTACCTCGGCTTGATTTATCTATTACATTTGTGTAAGCTTGCTTCCCAGACTGATTCCCAGAATTCAATAGTGTAGTTATGTGGTGACCTTACCCAGTAACAAATAATAGCCCAAAGGAAAAGAAGCTGAAAAATGATAGATTTATTTTCAGCTCAAGTTTTAAATGAGATGAGGAGTTAAGAATACGTGTGTTCTATAGTGTTCCAACAAGCAGGAGTTTCTCATAAACATACACACCCACACACACCCATACCCCCCCACACTAGAATTCCCAACTCTTTTATTTCAGTTGATTATCTTTCACAAAACTAGAGTTTTTACTGATTTGAGAGTAGGCAAAAATCATCACTGCTGGTCGGTAGGCATGGACTCCATTTCTTTTACTGTTCTTTTGCCCAACTGTGCTGTATTACAGAAATAGCCTGCATTTGAAATCAGAAAACTTGAGTTTCAGTCCTGACTAGCCACTTGACAGCAGTGTTTTTAAAAAGTTTAGCTGTGAGTTTCACTTGCTCTACCACACACTTAGGTTCTTTTACTTTAAAAAAGAGGTCAATTGTATCTTGCAGAATATTAAATAAACACTGTGCTAGAGTATAATACATGCCAGGAAGAGCCCTGTCATTTCCCCCCAAGAATCTCGTACAAAATTATAAAATATTAATTAAAATAACTTAATCTTTAAATTATAATTTTAAAGCCCAGAAAAAAATATTTTCATGTCCAAATATTTTTGAAGTCTGGGTATATTTTAATTTGCTTAATAATCAAGCTTAATTAGCATATTGAAGCAAATCCATTTCCCAATGAGCAATATAATTTTAATCCCTAGTGTCAAAATTTACTATATATTTTTCAATCAGTTATTTCTTGTTCCAAAATCATATAAAAAGATTTTAAACTACAAACTGTTTATGTATTCATAGCAATTGCTGGGAAGAATTTAAGCATTTCAAATATTCATTAAAAAGTAATTAAAATATGTATATGATGGACCTAAGAGAATATTTTTATCATGATATATGATTAATATTTTAAATAAAAAGTAAAATAATATGCATTTCTTGATCTCCCTACATCCAAAATTGCTTTTTTTTTTTTTTTTGTCTTTTGTCTTTTTCCGTGTCCGGCAACAGATCGCAACCCTCAGTGTCGCCCCCGCACCAGACCGGGGACCGGCAACGGGATCGCAACCCTCAGTGTTGCCCCCGTACCGGACCGGGGACCGGCAACGGGATCGCAACCCTCGGTGTTGCTCC
>NW_007732653.1:99877-127800 GCF_000696425.1 Galeopterus variegatus
TTTTGTCTTTTTCCGTGTCCGGCAACGGATCGCAACCCTCAGTGTTGCCCCCGTACCGGACCGGGGACCGGCAACGGGATCGCAACCCTCGGTGTTGCTCCCGCGCCTCGCTCAGCCAGTGAGCGGGAACCGGTCTGTATGTGGGATCCGAACCCTCGGGTGGGAGCGCCGCCGCACTTCCCAAGCGGCGCACTTATCCAGTGCGCCACCGGGCCGGCCCCGAAATTGCTTTTATATAACAAGAGGTAAAATAAATCCACAAGGATGCTGAGCTTTGTCATTATTGCCACACAGCCCTGAATGTTGTGGAATTGGAGAACTGGAGATAATTCAGCATAATTACAACTGGCTGTAGCTAATGCATTTCACAACGTCAGCCCTTCAGGAGTACCTTTAAAATAAGTACATTTAAAATAAGTCGGTCTTATAACTTGTCCATTTCTCTGCTTGGATTGGTAACAGGAATGATTTCATATGATTTGTCACTCAAAATGACACAAAAACCCATTCAAAGGATTTTAGATTTAATTCTTTATTGCTTAAATTAGCAGTGATCTTTGAAGTGTTAGACTTTTCTGGCTGCACTTATTCTACAATTCAGTCCATATTATTTATCCTCAGTCTTCTTCAAGCCCTTATTACAGAGCTCCTTTTTCCAAGTCAGCACCAACAACCTAAGACCAATACTTTATGCAGGGTTTTGTTTTGTCTCTGTTTTGCTTTTTCTGCCACTCTAGTTTAATGCATTTCAGAGAGAATTTTGCAAACCAGTAGGCTGTGTATCACAGCATCCCTCCTCATATGAATGCTCACACATATCCCATTTGTGACTGTTACTCTTGTTGATTTTCAGGAAAAAGAGAGGAAATATGCAAGTATGGAAGAAAATAGTACACACGGTGAGAGAATGGAACTGAAGAGGTGCAAGACAGGGAAGGTGAGGGTAGAGGAAAAAAGAGAGATGGAAACTAATGGAGCTTCATATATGGTCATCAAGAAATGTGTTCTCTGTTTTTATTTCTGCCACCAACTGAGCCTGTGACTTCACCACTTTGGGGGCTCATCCATCACCTGTGAAAACAGGGAGTGTCCTGTGATACCTAAATTTTTTTGGTTTTGCCATTTTCTCTGAAATATTTGCATTTTTTCTGAATCTCAGATTCTTTGTAAGTTCTTTCTGAGCAGAGGCACATGCTCTGATTCCCGTGCAGTAGACACATTTAATTTACCTTAACTATGATGTTCATTTTGAAATTCATACAGGTTGACAAATCAGGTTTCAACGGGTAATGATACAAATGAACTGCTGGTGAGGGATTCTGTAGGTGTGAGAAAGTCATGGTGTTGTGAAATATGAAGACATTGAGTCATGGCGATATTACAGAAGATCATTATCAGAGGATGCAGAAGATCAGGCCCAAATCTCTGAAATGATGTTTTTCAAATTATTGCACAGTTATTTAAAAGAAAAACAAAAAGGCTTTGCTCAAGTTAGTGTTCACAAATAAAGCAANATTTACCTTAACTATGATGTTCATTTTGAAATTCATACAGGTTGACAAATCAGGTTTCAACAGGTAATGATACAAATGAACTGCTGGTGAGGGATTCTGTAGGTGTGAGAAAGTCATGGTGTTGTGAAATATGAAGACATTGAGTTATGGCGATATTACAGGAGATCATTATCAGAGGATGCAGAAGATCAGGCCCAAATCTCTGAAATGATGTTTTTCAAATTATTGCACAGTTATTTAAAAGAAAAACAAAAAGGCTTTGCTCAAGTTAGTGTTCACAAATAAAGCAATGTAAAGCATTTATTTTCTAGATGTGGATAGTAGTAGCAGATACATTGTGTAGGTAAAGATTAATTAGGAGGAATTCATTCCGACTTTACCAAGAAAGTACTGGATAACTTGCATTAGGAAATTTTGACAAAATATTTAATGCAATGTTTAAAGTCAAGCTTGGCAAAACTTCAATACACCTTCTCACCTGAAGGTCTAGTTGGCTCACAACCTGGGCTTTTAAAAGTGAACTTCATTTTAAAAAATGAAACTTGGCAGAAAAGTGATGAATATGGATGAGATAATGATTTGGAATAATACAGGAACTTCCAGAATGGTCAGAGGGGAATTTATCTGTGTATGTCATGGAAGGGAGAATGACAAAATAATCTACCCATCAAATTAGATAACTGACAGGTGGACTAAATATGTCAGAGAAACTTCTAATTGCTTCAAGTTGAAATTTAGAAAAAGGAGGTGAGAACCCTGGAAAAAGGGAAGCCAGAGTATATTTGAAGAAAATGTTCTACAGCTAATTCTCTGAATAAGAAAATATGTACTGCCACAGAAGGACGCCATGTATTGATAAATGATTCTTTCACGAATGGATCAGTTTTGTGCTGCTCTTGAAAGCCATTGCACTTAGGCCATCTCCCATGTGTGAAATCATGTTTAAAAACACACTTATAACCCTCAGGGAATAATCCTATTAAAGTGAGTTTTAGGACAGAGTCAATTTACACCATAGTCTTTTTATACGTGAAATTTTATTTTGTTAAAAATTCCTCTTAGTATGCCACATTTTATATTAACTTATATAAATTACATACATTCTCCCTTTCCCCTCTATCAACACATAAAATGTTCATCCTTCTTTCAATGGCCAATCTTTGGGTACCATACCCTCTTGAATGTCTAAGGCTAAGGTCTGGTATTTCATCTCTCTCTTGCACCATTAGCTTTTCGATTTATTAAATGATTTGCTTTACATATACACCTTTTCTAATATATGCCCTGTAATATAAATCCAAACAAAATAGAAAATATATTTCTCTGATCCTACATCTTTCTGTAGCTAGTGAAATTTTACTTTGTTTACTTTCTCAGTGAGATATTCAGAAATTTTCCACCCATATTGTCTCCAATTGATTATCTGCCATTTACTCTTTATTTTATTGTGTAAATCCACTTTGTTCTGGATGATCAAACTGTTAAGTGTAGAGCTTGATAATATTTCACTAAGAATAAATTACCTAACTGACTCCCTCAAAGGAAAATAGCATACTACCAGCACCCCAAAATTCTCTTTGAAGTGGTTATTTATCTTCTCAAAGGTAACCATCTTACTATTTTTTTTGTTTGTTTATATTTGTAGGGTATATGAAAGTACACATGTATTCTTTGATTTAGATTTTTTCTTTAATATTATGATTGAACCATTGACCCCTGTTGAAGTATTTAAATCATTTTATTGCTGAATACTAGTACCTTCCAAGAAGCATTTTTTTTCATTTATTTATTTTTTATTTTTTTTNTTTTTTTTCTCTTTATCTATTTTCTATTAAACGGGCATTATTCTTATGCAAAAAGGCTGTTATGAACATTTTTTATATGTCTTTTACTGCAAAAATATATGCTGAAAGAGAAATTACTGAATTGTAGGAAGGAGTATATTCAGCTACAATATATATTACCACATTCACCAAACATTTGCTTTTATCTCTTTCTTTCATTTTATTTACTCTGAAGAACGTATAGAGAATTCACATTACATTATAATTGCATTTCCCTGATGTGTAATAATGGTGAGCTCCTTTTCATGCATTTATTGTCACTGTGGTTGTCTCCTTTTGTGAAATACATGTTCAAGTATTTCATTCATTTTTATTGACTTGTGTTCCTTTCTTACTGGTTTCAGTACTTTATATATTATGGATATGAGCTCTTTGTCCATATATGCAAATATTCACTCCCATTTCACTCTGACTTGCCTTTGATTTTTATATATCTTATTGACTTTAATCAACATCATTATTTTCCTTTATGGTTAGTATTTTTGCAACCAGGTTAATAAATCTTTTTCCCTTCACTAGCACTAATATATTTCCCTGTTATTTTTCAAAAATGGTCTTGCTTTACCTCTTATATTTAGGTATCCAATACATCTGGAATTGATTTTTGTATATTTTGTGGGTTAGTACTTAAAATACTTTTTTATATGAATATCCAACTCTAAATCATGTATTACATATTATAAATGTTGTTCTACACACTTTATACGAGGGTATTTCAAAAAGTTCAGGGAAAGGGTCATATCATCTTTTAATTCCATTTTCCATGAACTTTTTGAAGTGCCTCATAAATACTATCACAATTAATGACCAGAATTACCTGATGAAGTAGGTACTATCATTATGCCCATATTATGAATAAAGAAACAGAGTCACAAAGGCATAACACACAATTAGCGAGTGGCAAGTGTGTATCTGAACGTAGGCACCTGACTGCAGAGTAAGTGCTTTCAGGGATTGTGCTTTGCTGATTCTCCTCTCACAGCTGTTTTTGTCTTCCTTGCTGAAGTTTTCCAGGACAGACTTGGTGGCTGAGACTAGGTTTCAGCTGTAGAAATTGTAAGAGCTAGGTTTAAGGATTCTTTTATCTGGCATAATAAATAGGATTTATTGTCAGATTTGGATGTAAGGTGTGAAAAGAAGTAAAAATCCTGAGTTGGTGGATAGTGCATCCAGTTGTAGAGATGAGAAGCTCTAGGCAAGGATGCATGTAGAATGGAAAGGTAACAATGTCAAGTTGGAGATGCCTAAGAGACAGCCAAATGACAAGGTTCAAGTAGGAAGCTTGAGGCATATGTGTGACATTTAAAATGACGGGACTGAGTGAGATCAACTAGCCAGAGTGTACATAGAGAAAATAAAAGAATTGAGAATAAGCTTTTGGGGGCATATTGTTTAATAATATAAAAACAGGATGGTTTGGATTATTTAAACTTTTCTCCCTCTTCTTCTGGGATTCCAAGAGGAATGAGAGACAAAGTTAAAAAAACCGTGATTGTGACTGTCATTAAGATGTCACTATAGCCTACCACTTTACAAGACCTGTATTTAACAGATTATTGGAGGGAAATTGCATAAGGGGGAGTGGTTTGAAAATGCTTGGCGTTCCTGGAGTCACATGGACACGCACAAAGAAGCAAGTGAAAAAATGCAGACTGATTTTCAGGATCCTGAGTGCTTTGTGTGGAAAATATCCGGTTATGCCATTATTAAGCTGTTTTGCAGATCACTAAAATTAGTAATTTATAAATTTAGATCTATGGGCAAAGACTAAGTTAACAGCAATAAATTATAGAACTCAAATAGTATGATTATAAAATATTTTTAGAATTCTAGATTATTTGGAGAAAGTATGGTGTCTTCCTCAAATAACACATCTATAATAGAGCAAATATTAAAAAGTAGTAATTAAATAAGAATTTTATAATACATTTCTAAAAAAAGTATTATGATGTCTGACAGTTGAGATGTATTTTAACGATGACGTTAATAAAGGTGGCACATTTCAATTCAGGTAGACACTATTCGAGCCTAAACATAGATAGCAATTTCAGTATTGGACATGTACTTGAGTGGTTGCAATTTAACCTGTGGTCTACTGGAATACTTTGTGTATCCTTCAGCTGCCCTCCATAGCATATAATCATTCTCCTTCATCATTTTTGTCTGAGAAAGCAAAAGATAAAAAGTGAAAAAAAAAATTTGGCAGGGTTGGCGAGGGGGCGGGGGCACATGTCAATTTTAAAGTTCTGAGGAAGGAGGTCGAGACAGCCAGGACATTTGGAGGAAATACTAGGAGAATGTGAGGTCATGGAAAAGTAGGAAGGGAAATGATAGACGGGAGAGTGATCACCCATGTCAAATTTCCCTGAGAAACTGACCACAGTTAGGACAGAGTCTTGACCAAGGTCTTTGGCAAGCTATAGGGCAATAATGACCTAAATCTAGAAAGCAGATTCAGAGCAGAAAATGGAATGAGATACTATTGAAATGAATTGGAGGGAAAATGGATGTGGAAGAACTGCAGGAGAGGATGTAGAAAACTGTTAAAGACTATATGCTTTAAAGTGGCATATAGTATATGTATAATATAGTATACTATTATATATGTATACTTTGAGATGTATTTAGATAATGAAGGTAATAATCGAGCAGGAGTGGAAGTTTAATTGCAGTAACAGAGTCCATGGAAACTCAAGAAAGCAGAGAATAAAGCTGAAGAATTACTCTCTATGATTATACTTTCTCAGGATGGTTTCCTTTATTATACCTAGGTTTTCATATACTCTGATATTTATTTGAATAAAAGTTTATAAATCAAATTTTATGTTTTAAATAAGTAGTCAATGTTTTAACACCACACATGGAGTAATATTTCCTTTTGCCACTGATTTGAAATAACTTTTAAATATTAAAATATATGTTTTTAACATTACATATTAACACATTTATAATCACACTATTTGTCTATTTCTGAGCTATAAGAAATTATTTTAATTTTGAGATTTTGATAGTACTTGGTTCCATACATTTTTCTCTTCTTTTGAAAATGTCTTTTTTTTTCCTTAGATACTTATTGTTCCATATCAATCCAAGAATCTTACATTGAGATTATAATTTTATTTAATTTTTGCATGAATGTGGATGAATTTGACATTTTTATAGTACTGAGTTTTCCAATTTATGAACTTGATATATTTCTCCATTTAATCACATCATCAGAAAGGTCCATAGTATTTTATTACACCAAATGAACATAATAATAGTACATAAAGAAGCTGGTGACTGGGTATTGAAGAGTCTATAAATCACTTCATAAGGACAAATGAATGTGTTTAGTAGGAAAATAGTAACTTAAAACATTTATACTAACATTCCAAATTTTTGAAGGGTCTTTTGAAAAAAAGGGATATTTTTTTTTCTTTCAATTACATAAGACAAGAAGGAACAATTATTAAAAAGCAACATTTTCATCAATTAAAAAAATTATATTGAAATTAAATGCATAGACCCTTATCTAACACAATAAACACAAATAAACAAATAAACTAGATAAAAAATGGATTGGTGACTTGAACAGATATTTCTTCTCCAGCGAAGATATACAAATGGCCTACAAGTTTCTGAAAAGATGCTCAAAAATCACTCATCATTAAGGAACTTCAAATCAAGGACCCATGGAGATATAACTTCACACCCATCAAGATGGCTCATATGTACAAACAAACAAGAAAAGGAAAATAACAAATGTTGAAAGCATAGGTCCAGCCCCCCTGTTTATCTCAATCAAATGATAAAATGAGCAAGAAATACATTTTTAATGAGGCAAGCATGTAGTTTGCACATTTATCAGCTAACACAGTGCACTTCTAATAATATAAACATCTTCACCTAGAGACCTTTGTGTACTGTTATGTGAATATAAAATGGTGCAGGGGCTACGGAAAACAATATAGCAATTTTTCAAAAAATTAAAAATAGAATTACCATATGATCCAGCAATTCCACATATGGATATATGTCCAAAAAATTCAAGGCAGGTTTTTGAAGAAATACTTGTATGCTCATGTTAATAAAAGAGTTATTCACAATAGCCCTAAAGTGGAATCAATCCAAGTACCCATTGATAGACGAACAGGTAAACACAATGAAGTGTATCTGTATCTATTTACATAGAATAACATTCAGCTTTAAAAAGGAAGAACATTATGACACATGCTACAACTTGGATGAAGCTTGAGGACATTATACTAACTAAAATATGCCACAAATAGACACATACTATATAATTTCATTTATATGAGATATTTTAAGTAGTCAGATTCATGGAAATAGAAAGTAGAATGGTGGTTGCCAATGGTGATGGGTGGGAGAGGACTTGGTATTTAATGGTATATAGTTCTAGTTTTGCCAGATGAAAATCTCTGGAGATTAGCTACACAACAATATGAATATACTTCACATACACATAAAATTGATTAAGATGGCCAATTTTATGGCATGTGTATTTTTCCACAATTTTAAAAAAGTAAAAAGCCCTTATTAAAGAATGAAATCTTTAATTGCATTAAACTTTGACACAGAGAAACATTTTGTACTTTAATGACATATCATTGATGACAATTATTAAGTTAGTTACAAGTGTTTGTTGAGTTTCCACTATGTGTAATTGAGTCTTTAGGTACATTCTGTAAGAAGCATGCTTTGATTAATCTGTGTTCTATAAGGATGATGTTCATTGGATCAACCATTCTGAAATGAAAAATTCTGACTGAAATTTTCAACTGGCTCCACTGGTCTAAATAACTATTTAGAAGAATGCCTAGAGATATTCTATAATCCTGATGTTTAAAAATGAAGAAGAAAAAGAAGAGGAGGAGGAAGAGAAATGGAATCATATAAGACGCATAAATGATTTGAAAACAAATTACAATTTATTCTGCATATACCTGAAGCATAACATATATTTGCAATGAATTATACATATTGTTAATTCTTACTCCTGTAACTTTTAAACCCTTTACTAAGGAATTAAAACTGTTAGCTAGATTTGGCAAAGGAATCTTTTTCTTGTATTACTTCATCTGAGAATTGTCGGTCATGTGTCATGCAATAACTAAAATTTCACATTAAAAATAAAGAAATTTTTAAAAATTAAATTTTCCCCAGAGAACTATGGTATTGCCATAATTTATAATTTGTTATTTCTATCCTTTTAAAAGGAAAGATACAAATCTGTCTTTATTTGCAGAAGACATTATTGTCTTTTTAAACACATGCACACACATAAAGTATCTACAAAAAAACTCTAGAATTAATAAGTGAATCTAAGTTCAGAAGGTCAATGTACAAATATCAATCATTTTCTAATTTTTTTTTNCTCAATATTATTAAGGTATAAATTCTTCCCCAGATGACCTATGGAGTCAATGCAATCCCCCCAAAATCCCATGATGTAATTTAGTAGATATTTACCAATTGATTCTAAAGCTTATACAGAATGCTAAATGACAACCTACGCACGATTAAAGAAAAAACAGGATGGAGGACTGACACTAACTTACTTCACAAGTTACTACAAAGCTACAATAGCTGGGAGAGTGTAATACTGGTAAAAGTGTTGACAAATACATAAGTGGACTCTATAGAGATCCCAGGAATAAACCCTCAGAAATTAGTCAACAGACATATTTCAAAGGAGCAAAGGCAAGTTAATGGAGAGAGGATAGCATATTAAACAGATGCACTGGAATAAACAGAAAACCACATGCAGGCATATGCAAAAGTAAAAAAGATAAAGAAAGAACCTAGACTCAGAGATTATACCTTTTTAAAATTATTTTAGGGGCTGGCCATTTAGTTCAGTCGGTTAGAGCACAGCCTCGTAACACCAAGGTCAAGGGTTCAGATCCCCAGACCGGCCTGCTGACAAAAATAAATAAATAAATAAATAAATAAATAAAATTATTTCAAAATGGGTTGAAGACCTAAATGGAAGGTTAAAAACAATACAACTTCCAAAAGAAATCAAAGGAGAAAATCTGCATGAGTTTGAGTTGGGTGATGTGTTTTAAATACAACAACCAAAACACGATCCAGTAAAGAAAAAATTGATAAGTTTTATTTTATTAAAAATAAACATTTCTGCTATGTAAAAGACATGGGTACAATAATTAAAAGGAGAGCCGGAGATTAGGAAGAAACATTTTTAGAACATTCCTGTGATAAGTGATTTGTATTCAGAATATGCTGCAAAACTTTTAGAAAAACCAACAACTCAATATAACAATGAGCAAAAGATATGAACAGAAACCTTACTGAAGAAGCTATACAGGTAGCAAATGAGCATATGAAAAGATGCTTCACATCATATGGTACTAGAGAACTAAATTAAAATTTAAATAACAACTGTTAAAGCAAATTAAAATAACAACTGTTAAAACAGCTAATGCCCAAAACATGGACCTCACCAAATTCTAAGATAGGGAGTAACATGAACTCTCCTTCATTGTTGGTGGAAATGCAAAATGGAACTGCCACTTTGAAGACAGTTTGATAGTATCTGACAAAGCTAAAACTAATTTTATCATGTGAGCTCACTGTTACTCTAGATATTCACCAAACTGAGCCAAAAAGTCATTTCCAACCAAAACCAGAATATAATGCTGTAGCCACTTTATTCATAATCACCAAAAAGTAGAAACAACCAAGAAGTCTTTTTTTTTTTTTTGCGACTGGTAAGGGGATCATAACCCTTGGCTTGGTGTTGTCTGCACCGTGCTCAGCCAGTAAATGCACTGGCCATCCCTATATAGGATCCGAACCTGTGGCAGGAGTGCCGCTGAGCTCCCAGTGCCTGCACTCTCCCGAGTGCGCCACGGGGTCAGCCCCCAAGATGTCTTTTAATAGATGAATGGATGAACTGTGGTACCTTTATATAAATGAGTACTGTTCCATGACAAAAAAGGAATGATTAAGCATGAAGACATGGGGGAATCTGTTTTTTCTTTTTTTTTAATTCCTTTTTTGTCTTTTTTCATGACCAGCAACGGATTGCAACCCTCGGTGTTGCATCCGTACCTCGCTCAGCCAGTGATCAGCTGGTCTGTATGTGGGATCCGAACCCTTGGCGGGAGCATCGCTGTGCTCCCAAGCGGCGCACTGTAGCAGTGCGCCACCGGGCCGGCCCCGGGGAATCTGTTTTTAGTTGGTTATGAATATTGATACAAAGCTGATTGTCCCCTCTTGTGCCTTAGATGTGAAGGCCAGATCCTGGCAGCATGCCCCTTACCACAAATTGCAATTGTCATGGAGAAATCTTAAATGCACATTTCTAAGTTAAAAAAACAGATGTAAAGGTTGGCATAATGTACGATTCTATTTACGTGACATTGGAAAAGGCAAAACTCTAAAAGAGTTTAAACACTGTCAGAGTTAGGGCTGTGGAGGGTGGGGAGGACAGCTGAATGGGTGAAACACAGGAAATTTTAATAGTTAAGCCATTGCTATGACACTGCAATGTTGGATACATGCACTATGCCTTTGTGAAAATTGTTTAATAGAGCATTAACCTCAATGTAAGAAAAAAAAAATTAAATCATAGAGGCAGCTAGAGGATCTCAGCATAAAATGTCCATTGTGACAAAAGAATCTATTTGAAGTAAAACGGAAGAAATAACCTCACTGAAGTGGCTGCGGGCAGGCAATATGAATCAAACTGACTCTGAAAACGAGTGGAGTCTGGAAAACTAAAGACAAAAGGATAGATGCTCAAACACTACTCCAGCTGACAATGTTGTTTCCCACAGGGTTACAGGTTAACAATTCCGAAACCATGAAACATGCATCCTGGGGTGTAACGATTAAGAAAACGGGTGGCAAATGGTAGGACCCTGGTTTCTCCCTGATGGACAGCCAGTTTGCAGGCAGTCAAGGGAGAACAGCATGATCACATGTGATGCTTCACCATGAACGTGGAGTTTGTTCTTGCTTCAATTTTAGCAAAATTCATGTTGTTCTGATGGGGGTTCTCTCAAACTGATGTCTTATCCTTCTCAGTACCTCAAGCTAGATCCTGTTCAGACATGTTATAAAAGTCAGTATGAATTTATGATGATGCAAATAAATTTTGAAATTCACGTATTTTCCATGAAAGCTTTGAAGACACCTCATATGAACTCATGTTTAGCTTAATGTAGATACCGATGTGTATGCACAAAGAAGTATTGATAGGTGTGTGTGTACACAGGGATTTGCACATACACATATTTCTGTGGTCTGTCAGTTAAGACGGCCCAGCAATAGCATCTCCCCAGCAGCAAAGAGCAGGCCCAACTCCAAGACCTCGTTTTCTGAAACCCTCCTCCAGGAAGTAAATCTGATCTCTTTGGAGAAATGGTGGATTCCAGGACTGAGGCAGCAACAGACAAAATGATACTGAACAATCTTATAGTGCCAAAAAGCAAGAAAGTGCTCAAAACAAACAAAACAAGGAGGGCATGTCAGAGGAAGAGAGGAGCTAACAGAAAGAGCTCCTGAAGGTCAAAGGTAGAATGATTTGAACAACAAAATAAAGTATTGGATAATAACTTAAAATACAAAATAAAGGTCCACGAGGTCCTACTGGAATAAATTATCGAATAAATAAACATGTAAGAAAAGACAAATATTCCAGGTGGAAGAATTCTAAATAATCTCTGGAGATGCTTCCTTCCTGTAGGAAGTCAAGAAAACTCCTCCGTCCTTAAGTGTGAGTGTCTTGCTGTAATGTCCTTTGAAAAAACTTTGATATGACAAGAGAACAGATATGAGGTTGTTGGGAGGGAGGGGGAGACGGAGGAGGGAGGGAGGTTTTGGTAATGGGCCACAATAATCAACCACATTGTATATTAATGAAATAAAAGGGAAAAAAAGAAGAAGAAAACTCTGCACGGAAAGGGAGAAAAATGAGAGAGCTTACAAGTGGAGAACAACAAAAATGACCTCAGCCAGGTAATAAATATTAGAATAATATTAAATAATAAATATTAGAATAGTGATACGCTGTACTGTTAGCATGTTACCTTGGTGGTAACTAATGTCTGTGGTGTTACTCCTCTAAACCATAACTTCACTCCAATCATGGGGAAAACATCAGAAAAATTCCAATTGGGGGACATTCTACAAAATAATTGACCTGTAAGTACTTCACAAAACTGTCAAGGTCATCAAAAACAGTAAAAGTATGAGAAACTTCCACAGCCAAGAAGTGGCTAAGAAGACACAATGACTCAATAAACGTAACGTGGTGTCCTGGTAGGATCTTGTGAGAGACAGTAACATCATGCAAAACTAGAGACGTCTAAATCAGGTGTGGACTTTAGTTATAATAATGTATTTATACTGGTTTATTAACTGTGGAATGATGTATCATGCTAATTCAAGACTATAACAGGAGAAACTGGGTGTGAAATATGTGGGAACTATGTGCTCTCTTTGTAACTTTTCTGTAAACTGAAACTATTCTATTAAAAAATTACAATGTAAAAATATATGTGTGTATTCTTAAGAAATAGCAATCATTGCCACTTTAACCGAGAAACAAGTGTCCAGCATTTTGGCAGAGGCAGCAATGTTCTGAGGGACCATGTTCTCCTCTTTGGGCTCTCATCTAGATGAGGTTTCACAGATTTTTTATTTGGTTTATTCTGGGTGTTAAAGTTGAGTCTAATGATACAGGAGCAGAAGACATGTCCTCCAGTGTTACACTTCCCCCTGTGTATCAGAGACGTAAAAAAGAATTACTTGATTATTCGAAGCATTATGAATGCATTGAAAAGCCTGGAATGACGGCAGCAGTAATTTCCCCATTGGGAGGAGAAAGCTAAAGGCGACAGCACCGATTCAAAGTTAGCTTCTCCCTTTTATTGTAAAGACAAGGAAGATTCAGTTGATTTAATCATTACATAGAACACAAGGACATGGGCAGAGTTATGGCTAAGTATAGTTTTAACAATGGAAACTAGTAACATCAGTGAAATAAACAAAGTGACATTCCATAATGCAATTTGCAAAAGATTAAGTTGATCCACCAACAAAGCTTGTTCTTAGCAAACACTTCCTTTTCCTACAGCAATTTCCCTGGTCTATTTACATAACAATCGAGTAACTTTCTCAACATATCAATCAGTAGGTTAACCTGCACGAAGGAAATCTGCGCTTTGAACCAGTAATTTTGTTGTGTTACAATTCTTTATCTACAACAGAAACTTTAGCCTGGGAAAAGTTTCCTGTCTTTTGCAAGCTTAACATTTCTATGTATAATTTTAAAAAGTTAGGTCCTGTGAAATATATTTGTTTTATTAATGTTAGTACTCTCCACCATCCAGACCTAACCCATATGTGATTGTCTTTTTCTGTCCCCATTTCCTGGCTAAATAAACAGCATCCCAAGGTACAGGTACAAATTGGAGAAAAATGAGCCTCTGAATTATCGCTGGAAGGAGAAACCCATCTACTCCCGCTTATGTTAATCAAATAATGAAGTGAGGAAAAAATACATTTTAGTGATCCAAGCATGCAGTTTGGGCATTTATCAGCTGACATATTCGTTCCCAATAATACAAGCCTCATCACCTAGAGAAACTATCAGAATTTCCAGAGACTTGCACCTTCAAGTCTAGCTTAAGCCTAGTGTAGAAGTCAAAAGAAATCAAGTTCATTGTAATTTATCTTGAATTATCAATAAATAAAACAAGTATCAATGGCTGTTTAATGATTAACCTGGCTATTCTGAGATTATATCAAGTAATAAAGAACATGCCACATCAGATCTAGGCAAAATTTCAAAATCTCTTCTTATAAAAATACAGGGCTCCATAAACTGTTTTTCACATCTGAACTTAGTAGGAATAGATATTTAATAATATGTGATTAAAAGCTAATTTACTAAATCTAAGACCACGGTATTTTGCAAGATACTGTGGAAAATTTCTAATGGGCAGAGTTGTAAATTTTAGTCTGTGTTGCACTGAATGGATGACCTTAACTAAGAAGAGAAAATACATATCATTTGGCAAGAATTCTATCAGTTAAATTATATCACACGTGTGTTATTAAATTCAAGTGATAAAATATTTAAATTTTTAAAAAATTTGAACAAATTATGCTTTTAAATAATGAGAGCTCAACTGGCTTGGATTACCCTACGATGTCATAAATAAGGACAATATAAGCAAAATTTGTCTAGCTCTATGAGTATGTGAAATATGATTTATGAAATAGGCATGTCTAAATGAGAGTCCTGAAGAAAAAGAAATGACAAGAAACAGGCCAATATTTATAAGCAGAATAAGGAAGACATTATTATAATAAATGATTCAAAAGAATGAGAATAGAGAATAAACTCTCTAATCAATGATGAAACTTAAATTAATGATGCCTCTGAACATGCTTTGAAATACAAAATTCATGTTTTTAAAAGTCTGATGGAAAGAGAAGGAATTAGAAGAGTTTTTGCAACCATGAAGCAACATAGACAATATAGACGAGTTTAATGGAATGAATTATTAAAAGTGCCTAAAATAACATCTAATCAACTTCAGTAATTAGGTGAAATTCCATATTGCAGATGTGCATTACCTGAAAAATGCACTGCTCTCTCCATTTTTTTTTGCCTTTCTACTTTCTGCCTTCCTTTCTACTTCTTTTCTTTCTTTCCACATTTTCTCTACTTATACATTAGTTTAATATTATTTGGCAAGCTAATATTTAGAAAATGCCTTTCTACTTTCTGCCTTCCTTTCTACTTCTTTTCTTTCCTTCCACATTTTCTCTACTTATACATTAGTTTAATATTATTTGGCAAGCTAATATTTAGAAAATATTGTATGTGGTGTTATGGCCATAGGAAGTAAACAGTTCAAAGATAATGTTCTCAATAGGCTAAAAACATAAATTATTATATAATAATACAAAGCAAAATACACCCCATTCTCCCTAAATATCCAACCAATTTTTTGAGTTTTTTTTTTTTTCCTAGCTAGAATGATTGGAAGCAGATGTTGTTACAGTAGGTATTTCAAGATACTTAGGACATTTGTAGTGATATCACCTAGTAAAGAAATATGAAGTGGCTCCTCTTACACACACAGAAGGAAGTTTAGCTTTGATAAGTCCTAATTACACTTTTTGCTACTTTAATTGTTACTTCTGGGAATTAATGTCTGAAACATTTTGCAGTGTCTTAAGTATTCATGAGGTCATTCAATTTAGGGCAGACAAATCGTAAATACCACAAGTGGCAAAAATTCAGGGCATGTGAAAGTAAAGAGAAAATACCCATTGGGTAGTTACACATCCACTTTAAAAGAATGCCATTCTTAAGGCAGAAAAACCTTTTCAGAGGGGAAACATGGGCTTGCTCACCTTAACTTACATATTATGCAGGCCCTGAACAGTCTGGAAATCTGTTCATTCCCGGCCTCATCCTCAGCCACTGCCACCTTCCCTGCCCCTCACCCTGTGCTGCCTGCTTCCTAACAGCTCAAAGGGACATGTGGCACCTCCACTCTCCAGCACCAGGCTGTCCCTGCTGGTACTGTACCTAGCCCCATTTCCGTCATCGCTGCCTTATCCTCTTCTAGTCTCTGTTTGTCACCTTCTCTGCAGACTTTTCCTGACAACCACTCTTAAAGTTCCAATGCCCATCCTGCCACAGCCATTTCTGTGCCTTTCCCTTTTTCTCCATGGACAGCAGTTGTCGTCACTTAGCCTGTTCAGCAGGGGTGGGTGTTCATGTGTTTTTATTTACTCAGCTTTGTCTTCCCTCTCCAGAGCCTGCGGAGGTACCCAGCACATAGCTGTCCCCCATATATGTGTATGTGTATATGTACACATATGCATATGGACATTTGTTTCATACATAAATGAATGGCTGGGTGAGAAAAGGAGAGGTTATCAGGCTTGCCAAAGTCCCACATCTAGTAAGTGGCTGTTTGCATTTTGAGCTTTTCTTTATATAAGTGATGAGATGTGGTGTTACTGCTGATAACCAATTAAGTTTGCATTAAGAATTCAGGTCAGTGAAGTAGCAGCCTCTGTTCAAATACTTAGGGTATCTGAAACCTCTGGCAAAGAAAAAGAAATTATTGGAAATGAAGACTGAGTCACGTATGTGATTGATGTGATTTCTAGTTCTGAGCCCAGGACTGGGTGTCTGAAGTGCAGCTTGTGCTGAGCACTCTTCACAGCACGCTCCAGCCTCGGCCTTGTAATCTTTCATAAATAGCAATTGAATGGCCAACTCTTTCTTATTTGCTAGAGACTAGTTTCTACAGAAGCAAAGAGGACAATTGAGAACCAGTGAAGGTAAGAACAATCAGATTTGATTTATTCAGAAGGAAATTAGTTTTCAACGTGAGTTTTTTCAAGATTTATAGTGCACCTCACGCTGAATGCAGGTTTTTGTGAATCTGAGCCTAGTAAGTTTGATGAGCATCATAGAACCAATAATAAATGACCTTGTACAATTATATCTACATAGCTGAAGATGTTTTCTCCCCTTATCCTTAATGCCAATTTTTAACTGGTTTAAGTAGAATTTTTTAACTTAGAGTATACATGAAATCCTCTATTGTTTTCTTCCAAATTAAGGATTAGTTTTATACCTGGTATTATATGGACGTCTTAGTGAATGGATGGTGTTTTATTTTTAAATACATTTCATAGCAAGCAACATCTAATTAAAACAAACAATAGTTGATTGCTTAGAGGATAGGAAACTCCTATTTTCTTAATCCATAACCAAATTTCGAGTAATTTATAAAAATAGTTTGTGTGCTCCATTTTAAAATCGATTACAACTTTTGCTTTGTTTTCCGTATTACCTCAGGGACCAGGCCTTCTTGTAGGTTTAGTTTAACAGACATTTGACTCCCATTGAAACATCTTAAATTCTGATATAGTATTTTCAAAAGCTGGCTGGTTGCTTTATGCTTCCAGGCTGGGATAACAGCTGAATAGCAATCTAGCCCTTTATTCTCAAACACTTTTCTTACAAAATGGCAATTCTGTAAAATTAGCAAGCTTTCACAGATTTCTAAAAAAAGTGATTATTTCTCTTAAAGATATTTCTAGAGTACCTTTCATAATTTAAAAACTGTTTAAAGAATCAGACATATTATGGTAAAAAGTGGGGACAATATTAACTAAGAAAGTTCGAATATGGTATACTGTATACAGCCTGTAATGTAAAAACAAGAGAAAAGAAAGCCTTAAAACACTAATGAAAATAAACGTCTTTTCTTTAGTTATTCAGTTACAGATAAGGAGAAATCATTTTAACAATAATAATGAGGATGACAATTACAATAAAAATAATTCTGAGTATTGTAGGATCCTTTCAAAAGCGTTACATGAAAATTTGTCTTAACTGCCTTCTCAAAAGACTAACCATAGTTAAGAATGATTGTGGTAGGCATATGATGGACTTTTCTCTGTATTCCGTTTTACAGACTTTTTATATATACATTTACTTAGAGCTTTATTTTTGCTCTAAGAACTTTAAACAACATTTTTTTTAAAGAAAATGTAATTTTATTAATATTATTTTTTTACATGCTAGGATGTTGTTGCAGAGCAGTTGGGAGGGAGAGGGAGAGCGGAAGGATAAGAAAATGGGATAGAAGAAGGAGGAAGGGGTGGGATTGAGGCCTGTGGCACCCCCTCATTCTCACAAGGGAAACTGGTGGGCTTCCAGCAGTGGCTTGATCATTGTCAGGTTGGGTGCCGATGTCGGGGGGTGTGGCAAAAGCCCTCACCCACACCACCCCAGCTTGAGAACCTGGGGCCCTTCTTGCTGTGGCTTGGTGGTTGTTGCTGGGCTGGTTGCACGTGTTGGGGGGGGTGTGGCCAAGGCAAAGGCCCCCCCACTGCCCTGGCTCAGGAGAGTCTGGTGTGCTTCCTGCAGCCGCAGCAGTGGTTACTGCTGGGGTAGCTCTGGGTGTCAGTGAGTAAAATAAACAGCATCTTAAATGCAACAATGACTAGAGAAATCATTCAGAAGATCTGAGTTGTTCTTTGAGTCTCATACAGACATGATTGTAACCTTCTGTCTTCTGCTCTGTCTTTGGAATATGGGGGCAAAAAGGGAAAGTATATAAAAAGGAAGAACTTCTTAACAGTTCTTTGATTTAGAACATAGTCATTTGGCATTGTTTTAATATCCTCCATCCCCAAATACTTATTGGCAATTCAAGTGAAATATTTTAAAGCCATACATTAAAAGTAACAGAATATCAGAATATGAGACCTTCCATAGTATTTAGTGAATCTGAAGTATAAAGCATCTTCAGAATTCAACCTTCCTCTAAACAAACAAAAACTAGAAAATAAAAAAAATATATTTCCAAGGAAAAAAACTCAGTTAATTACTTCAAACATGTATGAATTCAATTCAAAGTCATCAAGGACTTAAAGGTTAATAAAATTAGTTTCATGATTGTAAAGAAAAGGGTTAAAAGAAGGTTTGTAATAAATTTCCTATTCTCCAGGGACACTGAGGCAAGTTTGACCCTCAGCAAAACTACATGCAAGTGTTTACTAATGAAAGTGCTGGTTACTTTTCTAGGAGTGCTAGATTTTTTATATACATTTTGCTGGAGAAAGTTTTTCTAAGTATGAGACCAATCAAAAACAAAAACCAGAAAATATTAGGTGAGCTGCTATTGATAACAAGAGTATTTAAAACTTCTAAATGACAAATAACACACACGCAGAAATGCACACGCACTTATAACGACTGCAAAAGTAAAAATAATTAGGAAATATTCTGACATTTGATCAAAACCTCATGGAAAAAAGTAAAATATTTTAACATATTTGCCATTAAAATAGAAGAGGAAATTAGTAATAATTATATCATATTAAAAAGTTCAATTTTACCATTAATCAAAGATGTGCAAATGTAAACACAATGACTTTTTTTTTTAAAGATAGCCTATATAAGTGGAATCGTTCAGTGTTTGTTCTTCGTTGACTGGCTTACTCATTTAGTAGAATGTCTTCCAGGTTCAAACCTGCTGGTTGCATATGACAGGATCTTTTTCTTTTTAGGCTATGTAATATTCCATGTTATGTATATCCCACAGGTTTTTTTAATTCATTCATCTGTTGATGGACATTTAGGTTGTTTCCATACCTTAGCTGTTGTGAACACTGCTGCAATGAACATGGGAGTGCAGATATCTCTAAAGACACAGATTTCTGTTCTTTGGATACATATCCAGAAGTGGAAGTATGGGGTTACATTGTAATTATATTTTTAATTTTTTGAGGAACCTCCATTACTGTTCAGCTGCACCATTTTACATTTGCACCAATAGTGTACAAGGATTTCAATTTCTCCACCATCTCACCAACACTTATCTTTTGTCTTTTTGATAATAACCATCCTAATAAGTGTGGTTTTGATTTGCATTTCCATGATTATCAACGACGTTAAGCATCTTTTGGACAGCGTATCTGTTGGTCATTTTTATGGCTTTATTGAAGAATTGTCTAAGTCCCTTGCCCATCTGGTAACTGGTCATTTGTTATTTTTGCTATTGAGCTTTAGGAGTTCCTTACACAGATTTGCAAACCATATAAAGAGTTACTCTTATCAGGTGTATGGTTTGCAAGTATTTCCTCTCATTCTGTAGGTTGCTTTTTCACTCTATTGATTGTTTCTTTTGCTGTGCAGAAGCTTTTCAACTTGTTTAAATTTGCTTTTATTGTTTGTGCTTCTGGTGTCATATCCAAGAAATAATTGCCTGGTTCAATACCACAAAGATTTCCCCCTATGTTTTCTATCAGGAGTACATTTTGAATTGATTTTTGTGTATGGTGTATCCAAAATAGGTATGCAATTTCATTTTTTTTTTTTGCATGTGGATATCCAGTTGTAGTAAATTTCTGTGATCTTACATTGCCTCAGCGTCATTCTAAATGTAAGTTAGACTTTCTCTTATCAGAAGCAGGGGTCAGGAGTACATTTTGAATTGATTTTTGTGTATGGTGTATCCAAAATAGGTATGCAATTTCATTTTTTTTTTTTTTGCATGTGGATATCCAGTTGTAGTAAATTTCTGTAATCTTACATTGCCTCAGCGTCATTCTAAATGTAAGTTAGACTTTCTCTTATCAGAAGCAGGGCTCAGTCACCCTTGACACAGTTTCCAGTTCTCTATCTTCTCCCAGTTTCTTAATGTGGTCAATCCAGATGTCTGCCTTGTCTGATCACCTCCTGGTGACCACCTTTCTATGAGACAGCTGGATACAGCCTATGTGACTCACCCACTCACCCCCACATCCCACATGGACTGCCCAGATATGCTGCAGGGACCACCTCTCACAGTGTGACCCCTCAGAACTTATGCCTGCTTCCTGTAAACCCACCTATTAAAACTCCCCTTTGGAAGCCTACTTGGGCAAAACCTTGGGCCCCAATAAAGGCTTTGGCCCATAGGTCCTCTCTTTCTCTCTTTCTCTTATTGCTGGCTGAGTGTGTATGTCCTGGATGCCCCCCCCCCCGTTACATTGACCCTGGGAGGTGTGCTGCCCTCTCCTCTCTGGGGTCTGTAAGGAATACACTGCCTCTGCTATGTCATGTGTTTTGTCCAATGGCCTCACCTGACCAACACGCCTGAACTAAACATGTTCCTGGTCAGGATTGTCCTAGAGAGTGGCTATCTCTGTAGGAATAAACCAGACACAGGTCAGACAAGAGCCACAGGGGTGTGCTCTCAAAATTCTTATTTCTCAAGATTGGTTTGGGTATGTGGGGTCTTTTATGGTTCCATATGAGTACAGCAGTCTTTCCTTACCTGAAGGGAATGCACTCCAAGATCCCCAGTGAATGCCTGAAACTGTGGATAGCACTGAACCCTACATATATTATGTTTTTTCCTATATAAACATACCTATGATAAAGTTAATTTATAAATTAGGCACAGTAAGATATTAACAAAAATACTACTAATAAAACAGAACAATTATAACCATGTACTGTAATAAAAGTAAAATAAGTGTTACTTGAACACAAGCACTGGAGTACCACGACAGTCGATCTGATAGCCAAGAAGGCTACTAAGTGACTAACTGGAGGGTAGTGTATAGTAAGGACACGTGGGACAAAGGGACGAGTCATGTCCAAGCAGGTTGGTGCAAGATGTCATCGCGCTACTCAGGACACCATGCAATTTAAAATTTATGAATTGTTTATTTCTGAAATTTTACATTTAATTCTTGGTTGACCACAAGTAGCTGAAACTGGGGAAAGTGAAACCATGAATAAGGGGACTGCTGCACTAAGATTTCTTTCTATTGCTGTAAAGATTGTGTCTTAGTTGGCCAGGCTGCTATAATAAAGTACGATAGATGGGGTGGCTTATACACAACGGACAGTTATTTCTCACAGTCCAGGAGGCTGGAAGTCCAAGGTGGAGGTGCTGGCAGATGTGGCAGGTGGTGAAGGTTTGTCCCTATTCACAGCATCTTCTCAGTCTGCCCTCACATGGCAGGAGGGATGAGTGAGCCCTCTGGGTCTCCTTTGTAAGGGCACGGATCCCAGTCATGAGGGCTCTGTTCCCAAAGGCCCCACCTCCCAATACCATCACCTTGGAGGGCAGAATTTCACAACATATGAGTTTTGGGAGAATACAAACATTCAGACCATAGAAGAATGCCACTGAAATTGTGATGCAGACCTACATTAAATCTGAAGGTCATTTTGCGTAGTATTGTCCTCTTAACTATGTTAAGTCTTTCAATCCATGAACCCAAAACATTTTTCAATTTATTTTTTTCTTCTTTGATTTCTTTCATCAATGTTTTGTAGTTTTCATGGTACAAATCTCTCGATTAGATTTTTTCTCAAGTTTTTAAAAATTTTATTTTAATACTGTTGTAAAAGAGATTGTTTGCTTAATTTCTAGGATAGTTTGGTTTTAGTATACAATGCCTTCATTTTTATCCTAGTAATTACTTATTATCAAATGGTATACAGATGTATGCTATATTACTAAGAATGTTTAAAACTGGGTTCTAGAAGTACTGCTGTCATGTAATTTTTTTTATCTGTATTTTCCATATTCACTACAATGAATATTTATTTTATTTTGAAATCAGGCAAATTTATTTAGACAGATATTAACTCAATTTAAAGCTTGCAAACATTTTAGAATTCTAAACATTATTGAATACTATATTTTGTTACCCAGTGCTTTATCATGCTATAGTATGCACATGGAGTGAAATTAATAAACTTAAACACTTAAGAACATTATAAATGCTTCAGTAGGAAAGGAGGAATGGCACTTTGATCTATGACAAATTGCTTTGCCACTTATTCAAATTTACATCAGTCCTCAAACATTTTGCTAATAGAAGCTGATTCTAAAGGCTATGCTCTCTGAGTTGAATGAGATGGAAATACCGTATGTGCCAACTAGTACACACCGTTTCAGTCTCATATCCTCTGAGTTAGTCATGCAATTTCTACACCTGTCATCTAAATTTTTCTCGGGATTTTCAAAATAATAGGTAGTGCTGATTTTGTTATTCTCTATATGAATTAGGATGATATGAGTTGAATTGTAAAATAGTGGAAACCACATGGCACATGTAAAATAGTTGAAATTGGGTAGGTAACTGCTAAAGAAATAAAATAAGTATAAAACATCAAGTTAGAAAATAAATGTTATCTAGATTGCAGTATTTTCTGCCAAATGATGACTGATTATAACTAAGCTCTGATTGCCTACATATTTGATATTTATGCAAACCCTAGATGGGTATTTCACATTGATTTTTACAAAAATACTCATTCAAGATACAAATTCTACTTTCAAAGGTATTGTTGATATGCCTCTAGAATTTAGGGTAGTACAATAGAGGGTGCAAGAAGATTGTAGTGCTCTTCTATTGCTGTATAACAAGTCACCACAAATATAGTGGCTTAAAAGTGTACACATTATTGCCCCCAGTTTCCAAGGATCAGGAGTAGAAGTGCCCACCTTAACTGGGTCATCTGCTCAGTTTCTCGCCAGGCTGACGTCAAGGTGATAGCAAGGACTGCAGTCTCATCTGAAGCTCAGGGTCCTCTTCCAAGCTTAACTTTTTGGCAGAATTCAGTCCCTTGCAGTTCTAGGACTCAGATTTTTGTTTATTTCTTGGCTTTTAGCTAATGATCCCTCTCATCATCTAAAAGCTGTTCTCAGATCCTAGCCACATGGACCTCTTACAGTATGGTGACTTCTTGAAAGTCAAAAGGAGAATTAGTACCTTCTGCTACAACAGAGTTTTATATAATGGAATTTAATAAAGAGAGTGCCTATAAAATACTATTCAGTGTCCCTGCCTACATTCAAGAACAGGGATTACACAGCTATGTATTCCAGCACGTAGGGTTCTTGGGGCCATCTAAGAATTCTGGCTGCCACAAAGAGACAGATTATGCTTTTTCCAAGGTCAGGAAAAAGAAAGCCTGAGCAAGCATGGAATCAAAACCACTTTGTGTCACATAAGGTGTTTGGGCCTCAAATAAGAGAATATCCAGATAAAATTATATTAAATGATGAGAATAAGTCATGTGGCTCCTCCAGTAGATGGTAAATTCTGCTGCTTGTTGACATCACATAGGAGAAAGTGCTTTCCACCTCTCCTTTGTGCTCAGCATGAGTTGTCTAGGTACGAGACTCTTTGTAAGTATAATTTAGCTCATTTTATTAACTCCACTTATCTTTAGGTTCTGGGTACATCCCACATAGCAGATCTTTAGAAACTGCCCCTTGCTGGTGGATTTTTATGAGGTTAAAAGAAATTGGTTTGCTGCAGGACAAAGTGTCGGTGGGTAGGGACCAATGAAGGGCAGTCTTGGTTCTCTGTTCCCATCTGTGGTGGAATTCTCAGACACCTAGAGATTGGTGGAGGGGAAGTGAGCACAGACAAGACATGTAATCCTCTCCTTTGTTTCCTTTGATTCCAGCAGGTGAATGGATGCTTACATATAGATCCCTGTAGAGGCAATATCTCAAAATTTGGATGGAAGAATGGGCAACCAATCTGAATTGGAGGGGGGATTAATAAACTCTGTTTCATTGAATTTAGAAAACATATTTCCTCAGAAAAAGGTATAGGGAAGAAGTAAATTATTCAATAAAAAGATTTAGTTTTTATAAGCCCCCAGGTTTAGGACATGGTACTGTAGTGCCCTCTGCATGACTGGGATTGTCTGAAAACAGCACCTGAGGGGTCCACATAATGGAAGAACTGAAACATGGAAACACCTCCAGCAGGACGGGCACAATTCCAATCTCAGCCTCCCGTGGACCCATCGGTTAAGTGATGCTTGTGGAATACCTGTTGCAATAACTGTGGAATATATATTCCTTTCAGTGTACATGCAATTTTCACATAAAACACTATTCAATACATGAAAAAAAGAATTGAAATCATGAAGAAAATGTTGTCTGACCAAAACCAAATTAGAAATCAATAACTAATAACTTAAATATATCAGAAAAAAACTACAAATATTTGGAAATTAAGCCATAAACTTCTAAATAATTTATGTGTCAATGTACATTAGAAATTATTTCAACCTAAATGAAAATAAAACAGAACATGTCAAAATTCGTGAAATGCAGTACAAGCAGTTCTTAGAGTTTTTTTTTTATCTAAATGCTTACATTAGAAAAAGACAACCAACTAATATCAACCATATAAGTTTCAATGTGATAAAGATAGACAAAGATGAATACATTAAACTCTAGTAAAGAAGAATTAAATTAATAATAAAATAAGAGCAGAAAACAATGAAATAGAAATGGAAAAATAATCGAAATAAATTGAGAAACAATGTTCATCACCTTGGGTTAGACAACAATATCTTAGGACAAACCTACATAAAAATAAAACAACAACATTGATGATCTGCACTCCGTCAACATTTAGAAGGTCAGCTTTTGAAAACACGCAATTAAGAAAATGAAAAGACAGGGCCGGCCTGGTGGTGCACTGGATAAGTGCGCCACTTGGGAAGCATGGAGGCGCTCCCGCCCGAGGGTTCGGATCCCACATACAGACCGGTTCCCGCTCACTGGCTGAGCGAGGCACGGGAGCAGCACCGAGGGGTGCAATCCCGTTGCCGGTCCCCGGTCCGGTATGGGGGCAACACTGAGGGCTGCGATCCTTTGCCGGACACGGAAAAAGATAAAAGACAAAAAAAAAAAGAAAAGAAAATGAAAAGACAGCCATACACCAGGAGAAAACATCTGCAGTACATATACTTGACAAAAGACTTGCATACCTTTAATATAAGAATTCTTACAAGTCATAAGAAATGGGATAAAGATTTGAGAGCACAGTTCACAAAATAATTCCAAAGATGATCAGTAAGTGCATGAAAATATGGTCTGCATCGTTACTCATTAGGAAAAGCAAGGCGCTACATCAAATGTCGATGGGGACGGGGATTGACTCGAACTCTCAGACACCGCCAAAGCCAAGATGCAGAACCTGTGAATCACCACTGGAATTCTCTCACCTGTTTTTTGCAGTCACACCCCTCACTCCCTTCCCCCACACTTCTGCCAACTAATGTGCTTTTCATCTCTTCAATATATGACATTAAGTATATAAATTTCCTCTAATTATACCTTTCATTTGATCTCATACCTTGTGATATGTAAAATTAAAAAAATTTTTTCTAAATATAGTATTTTCTTGTCATCATAATATTTCTTTTGGGGTTTGAGTGTGCTTTGTGTGTGTGTGTTTTGAAAGAAATCTATTTTGGTTCACTAGTTGTCCTTCCTCCTAAAGTATAACTTTGCCTGAAGCCTTAACGTTGCTGGTGAAAGTGCTCTGTTTTGCACTGACAAGCTGAACACAAACTCCTGAGAAGCAGTGCTGTGGGCACCAGTGGGTATAATGTCAACACCCAATCCAACGGGAAACTGTGAACAATTAGGTTGTCTTCAAATAAATATGCAAAGTCTTACGCTCTCATAGAAGACTAATTATAACATTATTTTTTATCCTGACTTCTTGATGTCAGGATACTTTGGCTACTGGCTGGTATGGGGATCCAAACCCTCAACCTTGGGGTTACAACACTGTGCTCTTACCAACTGAGCCACCCGGGAAGTCTGTTATACTTTCTCTTAGCATGCATCACACTGAATTATTTCAAAGATTATGGTATTTTCATTAATAGTTTTCTCTCCTAGTAGGTTAAAATTTTAATGGCAGCAGGAAGATTAACTATTTTATTCACGGATTCTATTCTCAGTGCCTGGAACATAAAAGACCTTAAAAAAATAGTTGAATAAATGGATTAATTGGAGAGGGTACATTGCAAATAGAAAACTGTTTTGCAGTTTACCAAGTTATTTAATTTCCTTTTGGATTTATGACCAAACAATCTAATCAAAATGCAACTTAATTTAATAATGTACATAAATTATTAATTTCATAAGTCATCTGGTATTAAAGCATGAGCAAATCCTGCTACTTGAAAGGTACTACTAAAAAATTTGAAATGTGGACTAAGAATTCCAGGCTAGTGTCAGTGTTTTGTTGGAAAAATGTTACTCAGCCAAAGTGGTCTGCTCAAAATTTGTTAAGTACTTCCCATGTATTCCTGTCTGAAAACTGGGTCTGGGTTACCTGTTCAATCCTCACATTGGCCTCTCACGATTCTTCCCTTCCTTTAAATCTGACAGCCAATATTGTTTCTCTTGAAAATGTCTTTTCAGATTATCAAAGATTGAAGTTCCTTTTTTCAAATACAATTGACTTGTATACATTTAAAAAATATTTTTATTACTTACATTTGATTATATATTGAATATATAAATGAGATATTACCAGCTGTATCAGGGACATATTTTTAAAGGGATGCTTTTCAATGAAATTGTTGTTCAAACAACAACAACAGCCAGACATAAGAAAAAAGCTATTGTATTCCAAAAAATATTTTGGTTCACCACTGTCAGGATGGGGCAGTGCCCCTGTTCTCNTGTGTCTCCCTTGCGTGGGGCTTCTGTATCCTCACCCCTGCCCACACTTGGCCTTATGCAGCCCACTCACATTTTTAGCAGGCTTCTTGTTACCAGCTGTATACTCTCCCCTGCCTGCTCCAGGTAAGCGAGAGCTCACACCCCTGTCTCCCTGAAGTACTGTCTTTCCTTAGTTTGCTGCCCCATGCTCAACTCTCTAGGAGGTTGAAGAAAGTTGTGATTTTGTAGATTATCCAGCATTTTTTGTGTTTGTGCTTGTTGTACAGGTGGAAGCAATGTTCCTTTTAGCTTTATATATTCCAAGTGGAATCTAGAGGTGCTACACACACGTAAAGACAAGAAGCAGTAAATTCAAGAAAAAAATCATAATTTTATATTTGCATACATACAAACACAGTCATAAACTCATAAAACTTTCTACTTTTAACACATCAATCATTGTGATTCTCTTTGTTACTTTCTAGACCCAGAATTTGAGCACATTGGGCGTGTTTCTATATGCTTCTCTTTATTTGAGAATTAACTAC
>NW_007732653.1:130184-131782 GCF_000696425.1 Galeopterus variegatus
CTCTCTTTTTTTTTTTTTTTTTTTTTTAGAACTCAGAAAAGAGAACTGGTGACTACTGTCATAAGAAGAGGAGGGTCAGTAGACTCTAATGAAATCCAAGGCAAGGAGAGTTGATGAGAACCACCATTGTGATGAGCCTTTTCTCAGGCAGATGAGGCTTCAAGAGATAAGACTGTGGACACAAGAAATCCAGAAAGCCTGAATACACAGTCCATCACCTGGGCAGCACTGGGAAATAAGATTTGAGACTTACACCTGGGAAAGTTCCAGCCAGAAACTTCTCAGTTAATAAAGAGGATAAAAAACAGAAAGGTAGTTCTGACTCTTTTACCTAAAGTGTAATACTTGTCTGTGTGGCAAATGTGTTCTCATTTGCCTAATACAACTTTTAGAGGGCAATTTACAAGTGCTGTAGTTATTGAAAATACAAATGCCACTTTACAGAGACTTAATGCAAGTGCTGCCTGCATTTCAATGACCTCATCTATATATTTTAGAGGGTTATATATTCGCTGCTGAGCTGTATTGAGGAATAAATGGAGTGATGTTTGCAAAGCATTCAGTAAAGTCCCTAAACAGAGCAGGTGAAAATATATGTGGCAAATATTAATTTTTATATGAAATTACAGCAATTCACAATGCAAAGAATAATTAGCATCTTTTTTTGAATCTTGAACATAAGAGCTAATCCATATTTGTTTGTAGAAAGTAAAGATTAGTGCTGATGAATTATGTGGAAATGACATTTAAAATCCATTGAGTACAGGAGTAGACGGGCACTACCTACAATAAGAAAGGAAAAGGATAAAAAAGTCGTCAAAGGAGGCTAGGGATTCTGAATATTAATTTCAATAATATTATCATTTAAACTAGGTCATAACACTGGATGATTAACCTAAACTCATTTTACTCAAAAGGAAGCTACTTTCAGAGTAGCATCAGGTTGTCAAGGAAAAAGACCTGGGCCTTTGCCCTTTAGTGAGTGGGACAGTATATGACGGTATGTGGATCGGTAGTGGGGAGCATGTTTTAATATTTCTGGGCATTGGTTTCCTTATACTTAAAATAGAGGAATTTAGGTGATTTCTAAAATTCCTTGAAATAATTGTTTTACATTCTAATCCTGCTTTTGACACTACTCGTGAGCAGTTTGACAACTTAATTGCCTGGGATTAATAGTATTAGAAATATACATTAAAATAGATAAGTAAACTCTCTATATAACTTTAAAATTTCAATAAATTTTAATTTTAATAACATAAACATGGCTATATATAACTTGATTTTGGTAGCTTTTGTCATTTTCAATCATTCCCATGTTCAATAAATATTTTTTGGCAACCTACAATATACAAATAAGTGTGCTGTAGTAGGGATATCACGAGTAGCAAAACAGATTCAACCCTTTATGGAATGAGTACACTAGAGGAGAGATAACTACTATTTAAAGTATTATATATCCTGTAATTTTGAACCATAATTAGTGCAGTGAAGGGAAGCTTTAAGGATGTGAGGAACAAAATATTACAAAAGATATAACTAGAATGACCTGTGACCTTATAATGATCTTCAACTATAAGAACTGAAGAGCCCTGTGG